>NW_012114944.1:5247507-5258942 GCF_000951035.1 Colobus angolensis palliatus
ATTTATGGGAATACATAGGAATATTAATATATATTAAAAATTTTTCTTAACCAGCACAGCTCAATAGAAATATAATGCAAGCCATATATAATTTTAAAATCTTCCAGTAATCACATGTTTTAAAAAGTGGAATTAATTTTAATAGTGTTTTTATTTAACTCAAAATATCCAAAATATCATTTAAACATTAATATAAAAAAACTATGAATGAAATATGTTGCAATCTTTTTTTACTTCTAAGTTGCCAAAATCTAGTGTGTTTATTATACTAATAGCACATCTCAGTTGGGATAAGCTGCATCTCAAATGCTCCGTAGCCACCTGTGGCTAGAGGCTACCATACTGGACAGCACCGTTCTAAACTGTAACTTACTTTTCTATTCTAGAAAACAACAGATGTCAGGTGTAGCAGAACATTTCAAGAAAAATATAAAATGGAATCTTCATAGGAAGACTCAGTTCATAGAAAAGGTCAGGTTCATAGGAAAAGGTGGGCCCTCCCACCAGGGCAAAGAAAGTTCCCTGCTACCTGGTGTGGCTTCAGGCAGTGCCACCACACTGGACAACAACAGGAGACACCAGTGATGTGGCGGAGCCATGCAACCGTGGCAGTCCTGACTTCAGGGATTAGGATTAAGGCAGGCTGCTCTGAGCAAAAAATGACCCCTATACACAGTGCCTTGGTGCAGATAAAATTCCACATTACTCACCTTTTTTAGGATAATACCTTGCAAGAAGCAGTCAAACGTAACTTTCACCCATACTGTTTATATGTCAAACCATCATAAGCTAATAACACATTTGTTTAAATTTTCTTCATTAGATAGTACAGAGTGGAACAGCATTGTGTGGCAATATAGAGTTTCACGTATTTTTCTGTCATTATCTTACTTAATTCTAATATAACTACGTATCATTGCACTGGAGAAAGGGACAAAAAAATCAGTAGGTTTTAATGAGTGCACCAAATGATTTGCCATCACTTAGTACTAATTAAATTACTGAGATACGAACTCTCATTAATATAGACCATACACACACACACACGCATACACACACTGAAGTTTCTAAGTTAGAGGAAGGAAAACATTTGTTAGCTCATTAGCGCGTGTTAACATAGACGAGTCATTAATAGTTATTCCTTCCTGCCAGTGTTCAAACAACAGCTTTGGTAACCAAAGAGAAAGTTAAAAATCGGTAAAATCTCTCCTTTTTTTTTTTTTTTTTTTTTAGACAGAGTCTTGTTCTGTGGCCAGGCTGGAGTGCAGTGACGCGATCTCAACTCACTGCAATCTCTGCCTCCTGGGTTCAAGCGATTCTCCTGCTTCAGCCTCCTGAGTAGCTGGGATTACAGGTGCACGCCACCATGTCCAGCTAATTTTTTTTGTATTTTTAGTAAGATGGGGTTTCACCATGTTGGCCAGGCTGGTCTTGATTTTCTGACCTTGTGATACTCCCGCCTCGGCCTCCCAAAGTGCTGGGATTACAAGCGTGAGCCACCGCACCTGGCCGAAATCTTATTTTTAATAATATGAAGTTTAAAATTCTCCTTTAGGAAAAGTGGCCAACATTGTTTACAGTCATTTTTAGTTTCATCAAAACTGTGGTTCTGAAGTATTTGCTCTCACAGAGCAGGTAAGAGTGGAAATCACTGCCTGGCTGCTATATTAGTGAGCTAAAAAATACCTGTTTTCTCTCTGTCACCAGTTCTTCATCACCTATTATTGGAGTGCTTAGACATTTTGACAAGGGTGTTATTTCAGCATGCACCTTTACAAAAGGGAAGAAGAATATTTCAAAAAATATGATGAAAACATCCAAGGTCATTATGCTCCTCATCTTGTTGAACTGAATTTATTTTCTTTTGGTGTTTTGCTGTGCACACAAAAAATTTTTCAATGAACCAGAGATTTAAAAGATCCCCTCTCCCCAAAAGACAAGAATCTTTAAAATCATATATTTCCCCCCGTGGTTCGATTTGTTTTAAGGAAAACAGAATCAAATATTAAAAATTTAGTGTGAGAGCATTAGCTATATAAGTGCTCTTGAATAGAAATCATATATGGCAAATGTAGTACCCACATTTAAGAAGCAAGTCTAGTCAGTACAGTATAATCGCCATTTTTTAAAAAAGTTTTCACTACATGATTACATTGTCTCAATAATATCTGTACTTTTCCTTTGGGGATCAGTGTATCTGGCTGCATTTGCACTATGCACACACACACACACACACACACACACATACACATATACACAATTCTTAAGATATGCCTTTTGAAAGTTTTTGCTGACTCACGCCTGAGCAAGGAGGCAGTGAAGGATTGTCCAATGAGGGCAGCCTATGAGAACAGATATGGAGGGTTCGAGACTAGCAACCTTAGGAAAACTGTGCCCAAAGGAGGAATGATTCCGTTAATGGGATGCAAAACAGATGAGTCAAGCACCCCAAAAATTGCCATAATAGTGAGTTGCCATAATAGTGTAAATGGAAAGCCAAAGGGATACGCAGGTCTCAAAACAGAGTGAAATGAGACTAGATCTAGAACCAGGTGAGTTAAAAGCCAATATGGGAACTCAACTGGTGAGCACAGCCAGTCTGTCCTTCAGGCATAGCTTAACACCTGCTGGGCTGAGGGCATGTCTTTTAGTGCAGCATTTCTCAGACTTTACTGGTCAGAGATTCCCCTGGGGATCTCGTTAAAGGGTAGAATCTGATTCTTCTAACTTGGTAGGTTGGATGTCAGGTGGAGATTCTGCATTTCTGATGACCTCCCAGGTGATGCAGATGCTGCCGGTCTAAGGGCTACATTTTGAGTAGCAAGGAATTACAGGCCAGAATCTGTCATAAATCAAGGATGATCACAGTGGAAATGCATTTTGTTACTCTTATCTTTGCTCCACATAACCCTAATAGCTTTTAAAACAATTCTTTCCATCAACACTCTTTAAGAATCATATATAATAAAGAATCTGCTAAGCCTGTACTTGGACAAGTACAAAGATACCTGTTAGGCAAGAAACATTCTGTGTCTTCAAGGAGGTCATGGTCTACCAGAAAAAGTAGAAGGAGCCCTCTGCACTCCGTCATGTTTCAGGAGTAACCTGGGGTACGGTGATATAAAGATGGCCAAAGACAGTGCCCACATGAATCTTGAAAATGGCATCTGAAATTTAACTGTTTCAAGTGGCATGGCTCCAAGCCTCTGCTTAAGAGCAACTCCAAGGAGAAAGCAACACAAGAAGAAAAAAATTTCAGGAGCAATAGTGGGCAGGCAGTTGAGTTAAAACCTCCAAACTCAACACCAACATCATCAAACTGAAGTTACCACCAATGTTAACAAACCAATTATGCTAAGATTGCTCTTCAACTTAAAAGAGTTTAAGAAAGCATATGGGAGTTATAGTCCCCCCTCCTTTGTTGAGAAATCAACAAATATTAATAGCCATTTTATTTCAGCATTTACTGTTACCCAGGAACAATAAATGCTCCAAAAGTATTATTTAATCCTCATCAGAAACCCATGTAGCAGGTATTGCTGTTAACCCCATTTTACAGAAAAAGGACAAAGTTTCAGATAGATTAAGTAACCCACCATAAGTCATACAGCTAGTAAGAAATAAGCCAGGATTCCAAACAAAGGCTGGTTGGAATTTTTCATAATAAAAATATGTTTTTAATTAAAAGACTATTTAATTCTAAAGCCAAATCAAAATTTAAACAATCATAACCATATCTACTCAAGCTACTTCATGGTGTGTTACAAAGCTCCACTGCAATAAGAGATTCAAAAGTGCTTGAAAAATATCTGCAGCTAAAATAAGAAATAAACACAGAAAGCCAGAACGAGAGAGAGAAGCTAGCAAACAAAGGTGCTCTGTAAACTATAGAGGATGATTTTAGTTGTTCATATGATTTATCATTACAAGGTTCCAAGACTACAGAGCCAAGTCAAGGCTGTAAACATAAATCAGTGCATCTTCCAGCATCAGGAGATAAAAGACCTCTTTGAACTCTAAACTTCAACTTCTCTTGGCCTTGATATCACCTAGTGCTGATTCATATAAATAAAGCCTAAATGTGATGAAGACTGTGTCCCTGTTCCTTAAGAAAATACCAGTGGCGTTCTCTCCTCATCTCTCTCTCTCTGTCTCTCTCTCTTTCTGACACACACACACACACACACACACACACACACACACACACACACTTAGATTTAAGCCTAAACTTCCTCTTCTTATACAAGCAAAAAACAGATCCAGAGAATAGTAATAGGCCCAAAGCCTAACTAGACAATACAAGAATTAACATTTTAACCATCTGTTTGGTTCCATACTGCCTCTTCTTTTAAAAAGCAACTGGAAGTAGAATGGGCTATACTTTCATTCATGGAAAAACATTGTTTTTATTCATTTATCTTTTAATGCATGTTCATCGGAACTAGACACTGTGTAAGTGCAGGAAAACAAAGGTGAATGAGATATCATCTTTCCCCTCATAAAGCTAGAGTTCAAGAATTTATCTGTGTTGGGCACAATCTTAGCTTTTTTGCAAATGCAAAGATAAGTCAGATCAATTCCTATCCTCAAGGAGCTATTACCTAATGAGGAAGGTAAACATATAAACAATTAAACTTACATTTACAGAGAGATGTGGGATCCTGAAGAATGGATAAAGGTGACTATAATGAACAACAATGCATTGTATATTTTAAAACAGCTAGAAAGAGGACTTGAAATGTTCCCAAGACATAGAAATGATACTCAAAGTGATGGACCCCACAAATACCCTGACTTGATCATGACACCAGTCTATGCATGTAACAAAATATCACATGTACCCCATAAATATTGACAAATATTATGTATAGATAAAAATAGACAAAATTTTGATAGGAAAGGACAAGATCAAAAGGAGAAATTGTAGAGTTCTAACAAGTTGAGAATTTATATTGTAAGCAATGGAAAATCACTGAAAGTTATTGAACACAGGAATGGAATCATGAACATAAGACTTAGGAATGGTGGGTTGGAAAATGGTGAAAAGAGAGAGGGAAACCAGCTAGGGAGGCTGTAAATACAGTGTTCAGATGTGCAGTCCTGGCATATAGGACCTCACTGAAAGTAGTGGAGGAACATGACCAAGACCTGGAAACATTTGGTTGGGAGGCAAGTGTGAGAAAGACTCAAAGAAACCCAGGATTTGGGCTTGTTGTTGGGGGAAAACAACAATTTCACCAACATAATAGATTTAAGGAAAAAGACAGTGGGCTTGGTAGAAAATGTGTAGACAATCACATGGCTGTAATGAGATTCCTGAAAACAGAGAGCCAATAATTAATAGAAATGTTATGAACCTAGCCCAGAGTTGAGTGTCTTACCAGCAAAATATATTTGCTTGGATAGCTGATTTTTCAAGTTATATTCTGGGACATTTCAGGAGCTGGAGCCTTAAGCATTTTACTATAACTGGGTTGCTCTTCAGGTGTTATCAATAATTTTTACTATTCATTTTATTCAATGTTTAAGAGAGCACCCCACGCAACCATGAAACTGTCTCTTCAAAGCAGGATAAAGCTTCACGTTCATTTTGGGGAGCCTCCTAGGACTCTTTGGGCCATAATATCTGATTTGTGGGAATCCCTGCTCTAGATTGGACTGCTTTTCTGGAAACAACAGCAAATTCAGAAGCGAATTCCCCTAATCCTCTCACCCCTGTCCCATCTACCTAAAGACTAACAAAATAAATCCCAAGCCTTTCTAGTAAGGGGTCTCAGACCTTGATTAATGAGGCTTTCATAACGTGAATTTTATTGATCCAGAATCCCTCCATCATGATTTGAGTTCATTCCCCCTTTATAAGGTTTCAATAAGATATCTGATGTCAAATAATCTCTTAATGAGGAATCAACCCTAAAGTCTCCACCCCTCAAGTCATGCTATGCTCCAGGGAGGGTCTGATCTGCTCTCTTTATTCATGTCTTCATCGGTGGCCAACATTTCACAGCACTTCTTGTGTGTCAGAGTCTGTGCCAGAGATTGGGTAGATTCAAGGGGAATCAGACACAGTTCCTGTTCCAGCACTTTACATTCTAATATGGAAACCATGCAGTAAAATAACTGTGGGAACAGGGAGAAAGTGCTCAGAGGTGTAACAGAGAAGTATATATAAAGTGCTAAAGAATTTAAAAAGGAAAAGGTTACGTTCATATGGGGGTAAAGGAAGTTCATGAGAGATTTTGTGGACAAAATGGCACTTCGGCTAGGCATGGACAGATAAGAAGGTGAATGTGTGGATTTGGAGAGGAGCAAAAATGGCCAACTCCTTGGGCCAAAAGACAGAGAAGACCAGACTAGAGTGTCTGAGGGAGTATATGAGGGAAAAATAGAGCCAGTGAAAGGTAGCGTATTCATGAGATCTGCATACTCACAGGAGAGACACAGAAAGCAACAGAGAGAGAGAAGAAACAGTTTCTAGTCATATTCAGCATAGATTCTGCCCTAGCCCACAAGCATTTTTCTGTCTATCAACAGTCAACCGGACCTGGATTCAGGAGGAAGATACTTATAGGTTTTAATCTTGGACCTAGAAGAGGAAGTTGCTACCAAATAAAGGGTGGAGGGCCAGTTACCATAAGGGAGCAAGAGGGGAAAAGGTTTGCTCATATATTAAGAGCAACACCATGGCAGAGTCCTTATGGTTTTATTTATGTAGCTACATTAAGAGAGTGTTTAGATGAAACATTATCTTCTAGAATGAAGTCTTTCTTAGATCTTATACTAGGTAGCCACACATAGGGGGAATGTCAGTACAGTCAATCAGACAGGAAAACAAGCAACTTTCTTTAAAAAGCAAATATCAAAAAATAGTCATTTCCCCCCACTCTTGCTAAGCTTAGTGTGCCTGTAAGTTTCACCCAATAGCATTCTCAAAAAGAGAAAAAACACAGAACAATGAAATTAGGGAAGAGTCTGGCAACCAGATTAAAGACTCAGAGAGGATTAAAAAGTCCCCAAAATAAATGTGCTGGAAAACCCATTTTGCTAATCATGCCAAGAGCTGAGCCCCACTTGGAGTATTGGAGATGGGTGAACCCTCCTTATGTCATTTTCAAGAGAATACACCTAACAAATACAAGCTTCCCTGGGAGAATCACAACTGTGCAATGGCATTTTTTGTTTGGTTGGTTAAGATGCCTTTTTTGTATATTCTTTATTTGCAGAAGGAGCTTCTTTTTGGCAAGATACTGGATCCTTTCTTCACCTCTTGCAACTGTGTAAGCACAAAAGGGAAAGAAAACACTTATTTGGAGTCAGAATTAATAATAAACAGCTAATATCTTGAACTTGGGTAAATTTGGTGAATATCTAAAATGCAGCATAACTTAATAAGAAATATGGATCAAGAGGTCTCACAAAAATAAGTCACCTTCAGTAAAATAGACTTGGCTGCTAAAAAAACAGAGTTATATTTCCACTCAGCAACCAGACCATTTCTGACGAAATGGTTCTACCTGGGAAATATTGGTGATCACTGTTGAAATCAACACAGCTAAATAGGAGTGGTCCAAGTTACCCTTCCCTACAGGTTGCAAGGCAGGCGTGAGCCCGTAGGACTTTTCTCTGGCCTCTGTCCCACTAATTCAACTTCTCTAATGAAGAAAGGTATACAAGAAAACAGATAACTTGTTTGGAGGAAAGCATTGAATAAGGCTATGCAAGACGATACAAGTTTACATGCATTGACATCTACCCTTCTGCAAGGAAATGGAGATGGAAAATAGGCCCCTTTTATCATATGAACTGGTTGAAGTGAAAAAAAAAAAAGAAACCAAATAAAGCTGACCAGCAAAGGAAAACAACATGTATTTTCATTTGAAAGTACTAGAAAAGAAAGGTGTAATCACCAAGAACAAATATAAGTTCCATAGAGATTCAGAAGACATGTTTAAAATGTTAGCACATACATACATACCTTATACGCGCGTGCACACACACACACATACATACATACACATACACTCATGACAACTTGCCATTTTGAATGCCTGGGATGACATGTCCACCCTGACTTTTTCCCTAGTAAATGGGCCTCTGTAACCAGAAAAACCATGTAATTAGGTGGAGAAGAGGGAGTCTCAGAAAAAAATAAAAAGCCTGTCTTGCTTCCTTAAACCTTTCATTGATTGACAATTGTTATTCCCTCTTACTTTCTGCACCTAGTGTGACTCCAGCAAACCTTGCATTGGCAGTGGCTTGTGGCCACCTTTTCTGCTATGTGAAGCCAATCTACAGCTGCATGTACTCCTTGCTTTTCATTTCGAACAACAAAAGGAACCATTGTATTTCAAGTCATTTGGAATGACAACCCTTCAGTTCTGAAGAAACTATAAAACTCACTCACATAAAGAAATTTGCTGGCTCTTCCTGAACTGGGAAGTATAGATCCACAAATTACTTCATCAACAAAGCACAGCACCATCCTGGTACCCTTTTTCAACTACACTCTGGATACCAGTCCTGTGTTTGTGGTACTATAAGAAGGGAAGATGGAGTCTTCAAGAAAGTCTACGCTTCTGTTGAGACCTTGCTGAGACTTTATCTTTACTTCATATACCGTTTCTCAACCTTCTGATTGAGAAGGGTGATTTCCTTGGTTTATCTATTTTATAAATATTTTTGATCTTGCAAAGCTCAAAGAACAAAAGTCAACCTAACAGGTCCAATGGAGAATAAAATGGTCAAATATTTTAATATAAAAACTACAACTTAATCCTTTAATAGCCAGGAAGGAGTCAGAAGATGGCAATCATACTTTTGAATGGAGTTCCCTCCACGGAACACAAACATGCATAAGTTCACTAACAAGAAGACAGAAGAAATCTCATAGACTTTTCTGATACAGGAGAATGCCACAGATGTAAAGTATCCTCACTCAGTATTATATCTGGCCAAGTGTCTTGTAATATATTTATGTACCAGAAGGAGAAATATAGATTGGATGATTATGTAGTTGCCCAATAAGTCTTCGTGAAAGTACCAAGGTCAATAAGAAGGAGATCTCCACTAACGTAAAAGATTGTGTAGCTTCAACTCCTAATGGCTCTCTCAGGCCTTACAAACATAGTATTAACATGGGATACTACATGGAAAGACAGGGACGGAATCATTATGTCTTATCTTTCAAGGTTACTAAGGTAGGTATACATTTTCTGTGCTTTGTTCACCTAGCCTGTTCCCCTGGGGATTTCTGAGTACTTTCCCACTGTCTTCTTCAAGGTCCTACCTACTGGAGTCCACGTTGTTTTTACAATTAGCATATCGACTCTCCCTTTCAACCTTCAGTTAAAATCCCTCTTGGCTAGGCCGGGCACGGTGACTCACGCCTATAATCCCAGCACTTTGGGAGGCCAAGGTGGGCAGATCACTTGAGGTCATGAGTTTGAGACCAGCCTGGCCAAGTATGGTGAAACCCCATCTCTACTAAAAGTACAAAAGTTAGCCTGGTGTGGTTGTGTGCGCCTATGGTCCCAGCTACTCAGGAGGCTGAGGCAGGAGAATCGCTTGAACCCGGGAGACGGAGGCTGCAGTGAACTGAGATCACACCACTACACTCCAGCAAAAAAAGCAAACAACAACAACTATATATATGTATACATATACACACACATACATATGCACACAAATATGTATATACACACACATATATGTGTGTGTGTATACATATAAATATACACACACATATATGTGTGTGTGTATACATATAAATATACACATTTCCTCCTGGTCTTTATGAGAGATTCTCAGTAACATTAATCTGAATCACTTTTGTAAGTTAAAAAGGTAAAGGCCACACATTAGCAATTTTACAGTTCTACAAAAAACCACATCCAAATGTCTTCTGCTAGGAATTCACTAGAAATCATCACAATCTGAGGGAAATAATTAGTTTCTAGAAGTTTATGAAGACAATAAAGAAAAGCATTTGAAGTAGATACTACTAATAATGTTAGCTATGAAGAAAAACATTAATTGGACAAAGTTCAATGAGCTTCAAGCACATTTTTCTCCTTCACTTCACAGTTCTACCCCTTAAGATAAAGACATTCTTTCTGTTTCACACTGTTGAGGTCACTACTTTCATCAAACAACAAGGTACTGTGCTGTACACTAATGTGGATGATTTTCTCTGTCCTTCCTTCTTTAAGGCTTCCTATAAACAGGGTAAAACAAAGAAATACTCTCTTTCTTAGAACTGAAAACATATAAAAGTAAAATTAATCATTGCATTTAAAATTGTTAACAAAAATGTTACATGGAACACAACAAATAATATAAGTGACACTATGCATAAAATATTGCATATTTGCAAGCGAAAGTAACTTCACAATTTGGAAAAACTATTTTATTTATCTAGTTCCATTTTCTTAAAAATGCTCTTTTTCTCAAAGTATTTATGTAATTTAGAAATATATATATCTTAGGTCTAGATTCAAGGTATTATAAATATTCTCTCACAAATTTAAATTATAATCCCTAACAATCCACAAAGACTTCCAAAAGACTTGATTATAGATTATAAAATTATAGAATGTGTCTTGCCATTAAAAATATCAAGTACAATTTGCCCTTAATTTCTTCAAAAAAGAAAGAATTGTGACCAGATGGAATAGAATATAAATATCCAAAATGCTAACCTATTTATAATATATGACCAGTAAGAAAGATGGGAAAGGGGAACTGAGAACATGTTGCCAAAAAGAAAAGTGACTAAAGGGAGATTTTGATAATTTTTACTAAGTTTCTGAATTGGATGGTTTTCATTAAGTTTCTAAACATTGAAAAGAAATTATGAAAGCACAATTTAATGAATCTGTAGAAAACCTAAGAGTGAAAAGACGAGAGGGAGGTAAGTGAATATCCACTTTCTTCTTAGAGTACTCTATTTTCATAGTTTCATGCTTTAAAACAGTAAAATATTTTACATAAACATTAGAAGCAAGAGACTTAAAAATCCTGAACACAGAAACCAATGAGAATTTCTCTAAGCTTGAATTCTGTTTCTACTGTCTTTTCTCATCTTCATATCTAAGGCTCTACGACATGGCCAGGCGCAGTGGCTCACACCTGTAATCGCAGCACTTTGGGAGGCTGAGGCGGGTGGATCAGGAGGTCAAGAGATTGAGACCATCCTGGCCAACATGGTGAAACCCCGTCTCTACTAAAAATACAAAAATTAGCCGAGTGTGGTGGAAGGCGCCTGTAGTCCCAGCTACTCGGGAGGCTGAGGCAGGAGAATCACTTGAACCCAGGAGGCAGGGGTTGCAGTGAGCCGAGATTGCACCACTACACTCCAGCAAAAAAAGCAAACAACAACAACTATATATATGTATACATATACACACACATACATATGCACACAAATATGTATATAC
>NW_012114944.1:5258992-5293636 GCF_000951035.1 Colobus angolensis palliatus
GGCAGGAGAATCACTTGAACCCAGGAGGCAGGGGTTGCAGTGAGCCGAGATTGCACCACTACACTCCAGCTTGGCAACAAAGTGAGACTCCATCTCAAAAAAAAAAAAAAAGAAAAAAAAAGAACCTATGACCCCATGACATAAGGAGACCAGTTCATTGAAAAATGAAGGTGAAAACAGTTGAGATTATTACATCTTTAGCCTCCAATCACATATTTGTTTTAGGCAGGTATTTTTCATCTTGCCTAGTTCTGTGAAATGCTCCATAAAAGTCCCCAACCCTCACCATGTCTATCATAAATGTCCCTAATTCCCACCATGCTCTCAGACATAATGGAAGAACTCCTTTTTTGAATTTGTGACTCATACAGTTGTAACTTCACTTGCAGCATCAGTTTCAGTTTAAGTTCCCTTTATTGTCTCCTCTGAGGATATGGAAACTTAGAAGCTATCCAATGATTTCAGGCAAAAGAAATATGTATTGAACAGAATGATCAGTATTAGCTATGGGTAGAAATGGAAATTACCATATAAATTATTTATCTGCATGGTTGAATTTGTTTGCACTTAACAAGTCAACTATGGGCAAGACACACTGCAGAATGATTTTGAGAATTAAAAACAGGCATTTATCTATTTGTCTGTTTTATTCTTGCCTCATTTCACAATGTAAGCACAAAGAAATGCTTATAATAAAATTGAAAAATATAAGTTGAAAGTAAAACGATAGGACAAAGTAAAATGTAAATTAGAATGAGAAGTACAGGCCAGGAAGAAAATAAGCACAAATAGGCAACTCCAATGCCCTCTTACAGTTATGGACTACAGGGTTCAATCTGATCTTCCAGAATGCCACAGCAAAAGGAAAGCACTTTGTTATTATTCACGATGCTGAAATGCTGTTATCTGTCCGGGGAAGGAAAACTTTATTACTTACCTCTAATATAAATATCTCAAAATAGGATTGGGTAATGTGGTATAATTCCCTTAACCATGGTAGTGGTTATTTTCCGTTTATTTCTCCACCCTGACTTTACTCTCTGTCTTTCTCTCTGTTCTGTGCCATAAGAGGCTTATCCTACAGACCAGCTTTCCCAGGCTCCCTTGTTGGTTGGCTTCAGGTTGCGTTTGGCTGGAGACTGAAGGTCAGGACAAGAGGCAGGCTGGAGAATTCCTTCCTTGCTTCATCTCTGCTTTGGGCCCCACTTCTGTTAGAGGCTACATTCCTTCAGGACCACAGCTATGTGGGGTGGCACTTCCCACGACTCCAATAGCCCTTCAGCTCTAAATTGTAATCCCTTACCACTTTACTAAACTCTAACTGCCTCTACATTTTTTGTTGATTCTCGTAACTCTGTTCACACCTGCCATCATTAAAAACTCTTTTTTTGAATAAATGGTGTGAATTTGTTTTCTTTCCAGGACCCTGACTGATACACATGAGTTCCCACAGCAAAGCATATTTTAAAAGCCTACTTCTCAAAAGAAAGGACAGAACATAACAATAGCCTTCACACATATCTCAATGAAAATACCTCCAGAAGAGCCAAGAAAATATTTTCCAATTATACAAAAACTGGCCATCTAGGGCAGCACTGTTCAATAGAACTTTCCGAGATAATGGATATCTGTGTTGCCCAATATATTAGCCATAAACAATGTGTGGCTATTAAGCTCCTGCAACATGATAGTGGGATTAAGAAATTAAATTTTTAATTTTATTTAATTATGATTAATTTACATTTACATTTAAGTAGCCACATGTAGCTAGTGGCTACCCTACTGCACAATGCAGGTCTATATTAATCCAAGGACAAAATCTAGAGACTACCTGAATATATAGTACAAAAATTTTAAGTGTAACAACTCAGATACAGAAATATAGATACCGCATGTTCTCTCTTATAAGTGGGAGCTAAACAATGTGTACACATGAACATAGAGTGTGAAATGAGACTATGAGACTAGGAAGGGTCAGGGGGTCAGAGAGGGAGTTGGATGATGAGAAATTACTTAATGGGTACCATATACATTATTCAGGTGACGGATGCTTTGAAAGTCCTGACTTTATTATGCATTCTATCCAGATAACAAAATCACACTTGTACCCCATAAATTTATAAAAATAAAAACAGGTGAAAGAGTGGATAGTCTACTAGAGGGTTAAGGAAAGGCACTACCCGAAATAATACAGGGAAAATTAAGGTAAGTACAATACAAAGGATTCAAATCCAAAAGAGGGAAAGTGCATGCCAAATCACAGGAATCAAGAAAATCTTTGCAGAGGATTTTTATTTTGAGGTGAATCTGGAAGATCAAATAGATTTTGTATTAGTTGTCTATTTCTATTAACAAATTACCATCCACTTAGTGGCTTAAAAGCACATACATTTATTATTTAAAAGCACATATATTCATTATTTATTTTCTTAAAATTCTATATGTTCGAAGTCCAACATTAGCCTCAATGGGCTACGATCAAGGTGCCAGTAGGACTGTATTTCCTTCTGAAGGCTCTAGGGAAATACCCATTTCCTCACCTTTTCCAGTTTCTAGAGGCCACCCACATTCCTTGGCTTATGACCCCCTTCCTCCAACTGTATTTATTTATTTTTTTAATTGTACTTTAAGTTCTAGGGTACATGTGCACAATGTGCAGGTTTGTTACATGTGCATACATGTGCCATGTTGGTGTGCCCTCCAATTTTAATGTCAGCAGCCTTCCATCTGTTTGTGCCTTTCTTCTCCAGACACATGTCCCTCTGATCACATCCAGGAAAGGTTCTCTGCTTTTAAAAACCCATGTGATTAGATTTGGCCCACCAGATAATTTTTAAAAATCTTTCCATCTCAAGATCTCTAACCTAAGCATACCTGCAAAGTTCCTTTTGCCATGTAAGGTAACATGTGAAGGTTTCAGGGATTAGGATGTAGACATCTTTGGGGATCATTATTCTGCCTACCAAAGAGTTTCAACAGCAAGCGGTAGGAAATGAAAAGGAAGGGATTGTAGCAGGAGGTGCAGGCCAAGAGCAAGGCAAACTAGAAACTGTTGACTATTTTTAGCTCACCTGATTAGCCAGTACCTTCTACACCCTCCATAAGACATATTATGATGTGTGCGGGATACTCAGGGCTGGTAGGCTACTCTAGGATACCTGTTCACACTCACTTCTGCCAGATGAATTGTATGCTTACCAAGAGCCAACTGTGCTTCTTGCTAAATCTATTTAGGCTAATTTTATTTGTTACTGTAATGCATAATTTAATTAAATAGTCTAAAAACTGGTAGGACTAAGAAAAAAAGAATTAATGTTTTCATGCAAATTAAATTGAATGGTTTAGAAGGACTCATTAAATGCAAGGTACAAAAAATTTTTGCTGACAATTTAGATGTGGACAAGACAACTACAGTGATTCTGGAGAAAATAGAAATCTAAAAGGCTCTATAATCAGATTGCCTCTCAAATATGTTTCATGTATACTATGCATTATGGGTTAAGTTTATGCAAGAAGTGTTATGAAGAACTTCAATAAGATGATCCATGTTTTAAAAGTCACCCTTATCCTTTCTGCATGTGAATGTGCAGTCATATGTTTTCAGTTAAGGAATGTTTAAGGTGTATATATGTATCATTTCTACATATTTTAATAATTTCCTTCTTTCAATGACTTTTTTCAATAACTTGATCAACAAACATGTCACAAAACAGGGCTTCTGTTGTATTTAAAAACCAGAGAAAATGCACTCATAGAAGTGGGAGAGTGGAAGAATACATGTCAATATACATTAAGTCGACATGGAGAAGGACCTCAAGTGTCACAGTGAGGAAGTTTAATATTGCAATAAGCAATAAGGAAACAGTAAAGGTTGCTGTTTTTGTTATTTGACAGGAAAGGTTTTGAGCATATCAATCAGCATGCTTAGCAATTAAAGTACTAAACAGCATGTTTTACAAAATAATATGGCAGATAGCAAGCTTACTGCTTGTATTTTCCATAGCCCAAGTCATTTCTCCCCACAGCAGAGGCTGCTGGGCTCCTCCTACAAGCTCCGCCTTATCCCTTTGGCTTTACACCTGCACTGTGAAATATGGTAGCCACTGGCCACATGTGGCTATTCAGCACTTAATGTGGCTAGTCCAAATTGAGATGTGCTGTAAGTGTAAAACTCAGGTTTAAAAGACAGTCAGAGAAAAAGAATGTAAAATACCTCATCAATAAGATTTTATTAATTATGTGTTGAAATGATAATGTTTGGTATATACTGGATTAAATAAAATATATTAAAAATAATTTCACTTGTTCCAAACTTTTTTAAATTTAGTTACTAGAAAATCTAAAACTATATACGCAGCAGACATCTGTGGCTCACATTATACTTTTCATCTGGATAGCAGTGCTCTAGTCTAGATCAATCCTAACATGAGACCGGAGGGTTAAACCACCCCATGTACGAGCCCTATCCTTTGGGACTCACATTCCTCTGACTGGCTGTCTGATCTTAAACAGGATATTTGTCACATTTTTCTTTCATCATCTTGGGACATGGTCTGATTTTCTTGATTTTTGCCCTATAATGTTTAAGGCTCAACTTGATAGCTCCATTGATTTGCCTTCCCTTGCATTCCAGCCTTCCCCAAACTATGCTTTCATGATATTGACTGTTTTCTTCCTCTAGAGAAAGAGATCGCCAAGAGGATGAAGACCAAGAATAGGATATCAAATTTGGTGATTATGGAATCATCACTGACCTTCAAGAGAATGACAACATCAACTGATTGAGTGGACAGCTGAACGATATCAACTGAGTGAACAACGATATCAGTGATATCAACTGAGTGGACAGCTGTCAGAATTGAAACATCAATGGTCTCATGGAGAAAGACCAGAGGAACACAACAGCACCTAATCAAATGGTAGAGTCAAATGACAATGAGAGCCCATGCACATCCCTGAGCCAGTCTTCATCCACTGTTTTAACTAAAACTTCAAGGATGAAGGGCCTCCTCCCTGTCATTTATTATTCCAAAGTGTAGTGCTACCAAGTATACACTTAAAAAAAGTAGCACACAACTGAACAGTTAAGGATGACAGTGAGTTTAAAATGAAAAAAAGAAATAATGTTGCCGCATTGGGACTGTATACAGAAGAGAAAAAGATGTCCTTGCAAATTGCCTCACCCCCATACAAAGTATGCCCTGATTTATTGTCCATCCAAGGAACTGGCCAGATTTTTTTCTAAAACCCTGGAGGGCAATCTTTGTGTTCATGTTGCCTATGGACATGGCCTGGGAGACAAGCATTCTGAATCTATTTTAGAGGCAGCTCTAATTCTCTTGTGCTGCTGGGTAATCTCAACAGAAAAAGTGTTAGTACATATAGGCATATGCATATCTGAGTTTATGTCCATAACTATCTTATGTGTGCACATGTATTTATGCGTGTGGGCATATTAATACATATCATTCAATAAATACTTAAAAATATTGCACAAAAAAAATCAAAATGGACAATTCACTATCAAAGTAATGCCAATAAGATCAAGTAGACGAATGTGTTTTGTTTTTCTTTTTTGTTATTTAAGTTCCTACATTGAACTGTGTAATTTCTAGTGGTGGGTATTACCTCATATATTCTCATCCCAAGGTACATCACTACATCTTGCAAAAAAAAATGTTTTCTTCTGTTCTTCAGGCTTGCAAAGTAGTCAAGGGTTTTGCTGTTATCATGTGGAACAATTTGAACCTTTAGCATTCTTGGTTCTCAAAGCAACCTTCCTAGTGACCACATTCAAGGCAGTATGGCATGGTAAGAAAGGGTCCTAACAATGAGTCAAATAATGTGATTTTAAGCCAGAACTCTACTAATTGTAAATTTAGGCAAGACCTGTCACACCTCTGAGCCTATTTCCTTATCTATAAAATAGGGTTAATAACCCTTGACCTGTTTTTCTCAGAAGAATTTAGAAAGGGCATCTGAGAATGGGCTTTATAAACTTTGAAGTACTAAGTGGAGGAATGAATAGCTGTTATTATGGCTAAAATTGTTAACCATTCTTTTTAAGCATGTCTCATGATTAAGAAGCAGCTCCAGTGATGAGTTCTTTGGTACACTGAGGCAAGGAAGGAAAAATATAAGATTCCAATACCCACCTGTACCATGACGTACTTCATTCATGAAATTCATGATGGAAATTTAAAATATTTTCTTAGATTTCCCATTAGAAATATATTGGCTTCAAAGGAGGTAAAACTCAAGATGTAACAGAAATTTTTATTCTAATTTGTTCTGAAATATGAGTTTTCAATCATCATGATTCCTTAAATTAGAATGTATCTGCAAAAATAGATACATGCAAGCAGTTTTTTCCTAAATTTTTTTCATGTAAGAGTACGCAGCCTGCTATGTAATGTCACACATTAAAATAACATTGGCATAGAGTGGGGGTAAAATCCTTTCTCTGGAAATAAGCATATGCTATTAAAATTATATATCATTTGTAGCCAACTACTAGAAAAGATTCCACACTGAAGTGTTTCAGTTCAGGATTAATTTGGAGTATTGTGACATTGTGCTAAAAGCATAGGGCTAGGAGGCAAAAGACTCGAGTTCTACTTCCAGATATTTTACTAACTAAACTGGGGACTTGAATAAGGCATTTACTTCCATGAGCCTTAATTTTCTCATGTGTAAAATAGATTAACACCACATGCCTACTTGCTTATTTCATTAGGTCCTCATGAGGCTTGAAGTTTTAATAAAAATATCTCTAAAAAAGAGCTGTGTCAACTATAATATGAGACACAGAAATAACGAATTAAGAAAAATGTTCTTAAATGAGCTTTACATGCAAGTTCATAATACAGCTATTTTCCACAGTTTCTTTACCGTATGTGTAACTCATGGAGACATGTTGGTAATTCTGTTTTTCATACAACTATCTTAATGATAAGATAATAATAACCTTGACCTTAATAATAAGCCAGATAAAGGAGAATCAAATATGCTTTTCATCTTATTCCTCACCACGGTTTTTGAAGAGAGCTCAGCTTCCCCAAATCATACAAACTTTGGGTGCTCTTACAAAGCTATATTTAGAGAAAGTCACCAATATTGCTCATATACTAAGGTAGAAAGAAAATCTAAATTAAAACATATTAATGTTTCATCCTCTAACTATAAAATAAGTAGATAGTAATAAAAAGAATATAAACAAAAATTTTCAATGTTAAAAATTCCTCAAACACAATCAACTTACAGGGCTATAATTAAGAATACAAGAGCAGACAATATAGAAAATGGCCTTGAAAACTCAATGTGTTTGTTAAATGCAGCAAAAGTAACCCTTAGAAGCAAAGTCATAATGTCATGCATTTCATCATAAAAAATTAGAAAAAAAAAGCTGAATTTTTTTTTTTTTTTTTTTTTTTTTGTGAGATGGAGCATCACTCTGTCTCCCAGGCTGGAGTGTAGTGGCACGATTTCGGCTCACTGCAAGCTCCGCCTCCTAGGTTCATGCCATTCTCCTGCCTCAGTCTCCTGAGTAGCTGGGACTACAGACACCCACCACCACACCCAGTTAATTTTTTGTATATATATATTGGCAGAGACAGGGTTTCACCATGTTAGCCAGGATGGTCTCGATCTCCCGACCTTGTCATCCACCTGCCTCAGCCTCCCAAAGTGCTGGGACTACAGGCACACCACACCCGGCCAAAAATAGCTGAATATTTTAAGGGATTAAAAAAAAAAAAAAAAAGCCTGTCTTAGTTTCTTTTGTGCTGCTATAACAGAGTATTTGAGACTGGGAATTTATAAAAAACAGAAATGCATATGCTTACAGTTACGGAGTCTGGGAAGTTCAATATCAAGGTGTTGGCATTTGGCAAGGGCCTCATCTTCATGCTGCATCATCACATGGCAGAAGGGAAAAGAGAAGGAAGAGAGGAAGACAGAGAGGCACTGGAACCACAAAGGACTCCAAATAGCCAAAACAATCTTGAGGTACAAGAACAAAGCTAGAGGCATCACACTTTTTGATTCAAAATATATTCCAAAGCTACGTAAGCAAAACAATATGGCAGTGACATAAAGTTAAAGATATAGGCCAATGGAACCCAATAAAGAGCCCAGAAATAATTCCATGAATCTATGGTCAATTGACCTTTGACAAAGAAGCCAAGAAAACACAATGAAAAGATAGTCTTTCAACAAATGGTCCTGGAAAAACTGGATATCCACATGTGAAAAAAATGAGGTTGGACCTTCGTGTTGCATAATCCACAAAAGCAACTCAAAATGGATTAAAGATTTAAATGTAAGAACTGAAATGGCAAAACTTTTAGAAAAAACAGGCGAAAGCTTCATCACATTGGTCTTGGTATAACACCAAAAGCACAGAGAACATAAGCCAAAATAGAAAAGTGAAACTGGCCAAGCATGGCGGCTCACGCCTACAATCCCAGCACTTTGGGAGGCTGAGGCGGGCGGATCACAAGGTCAGGAGATGGAGACGATCCTGGCTAACACAGTGAAACCCCGTCTCTCCTAAAAATACAAAAATAAATTAGCCAGACGTGGTGGCAGGAGCCTGTAGTCCCAGCTGCTCAGGAGGCTGAGGCAGGAGAATGGCATGAACCTGGGAGGCGGAGCTTGCAGTGAGCTGAGATCTGGCCACTGCACTCCAGCCGGGGCAACAGAGAGAGACTCTGTCTCAAAAAAAAAAAAAAAAAAAGCTACCGGCCAATTTTATTTATTAACATACATGCCAAAACGTTAAACAAAATGCAAGCAATTCAGAAGATATTTACACACCATGGACAAATGGAATTTGTCACAGGAATTTAAGGAATATTCAACATAAGAAAAATTATCAAAACAATATATCATGTTTAATAGTACAAATAATAAAAACAATATTTCAATAGGCACCTAAAGGTTTTCCAAGAAAACACCAGAACTTATTTAAGAGTTTTCAACAGAAAATATAAAAATGGAAAGATACTTCATTTAACTTCACAAAAATGTTATTAAATCCTTACAATGTGGAAGAATACTCAATACAAATGAGTTATCTACTTAAAATCCTGAACTAACACTCTAAATAATTGAGAAAACACTAGAGGTGTCCCATTAAGAACAGAAACAAAATTTAAATGCCCGTTTTCACTGTTTACTAATTAATACTGCATTTCAGACTTACAAATGCAATGACACCTGAATAATTTTAGATATCAGGGAGGAAAAATAAAATGTTAATTTCAGGCAATATTATTGTATACCTAGAAAAATATTTTAAATCACCTATAAAATTATCAAAGCTATTAAAAGAGTTCAACAAAGTAATCTGTGATAAGATACTCATATAAATCCATAGTATTTCTCTATTCCATTTCTATATCATTAAATGTAGCCAGAAATTAAAATAAAAACAATTTATACCAACAAGAAAAATGTAAAATAGAGATGTTTTAAAGGAATGTAAAATTTATGTTAAACTGTGAATAAAAATTCTGGAAAAGAAAGAATAAATAGTATAAAGATGAAAATCCTTCACAGGTTAATCTATAAATTAAAGCAATTCAAAAGTGAATCTTAACTATTCCTTATATAACTTGAAAAAAATTATTTTTAAATTCATTTGCAGTGGAACTTCTTTCTTAAATTGAATCAAATTAGCAATCCCTGATGCAGTTACTTCCAAAAGCCCAATAAAATTACCAAGAAAGAGGAGATGCCCAAAATTAAAAACAACTCACAAGACTGAGACATGTAGACAAGCTGGTTGCCAGAAACCAAACGGAATTTTCGCTATCTACAAGTCCTATGGAGCTGAATTGAGAGATACAACTGGTGGCTTCCTTCTGCTTAACAACAATAATAAAATTTTTTAGAAGCCCAAACAACAATTAAAATAAAATATAAGGACATTTGTCTCTCATTCACAATATTATCCCTGGCTCAGAAAACTAAGGTCAGGACCAACCAGACTGTTGAGTAGCCATCCTTTTGTTATTATGATATTCCTTTTTTATGACTTTTCTTTCAACCTTCTCTTCTATCTACAGTCATTCAGAGAAGGCACTTCTAGGAAAATATTGTTACAAAGGGGAAAGGTGTTTTACTATAATAAAAAAGCAAACTAGGCCGAGTGCGATGGCTCACACCTGTAATCCCAGCACTTTGGGAAGCTGAGGAGGGCAGATCATTTGAGGTCAGGAGTTCAAGACCAGCCTGGCCAACATGGTGAAGCCCCATCTCTACTAAAAATACAAAAATTGGCTGGGCACGGTGGCATGCGCCTGTTGTCCCAGCTCTAGGGAGGCTGAGGCGGGAGAATCGCTTGAACTTGGGACGCGGAGGTTGCAGTGAGCCAAGATCGCACCACTGCACTCCAGCCTGGGTGACAAAGCAAGACTCTGTCTCATATTTAAAAAAAAGCATAAGTGGCTGGAATGGAAATTCTCCTTCAGAAAAGGATGGTAGGCAAGTGGAAAAAAAAGAAAAAGCCCTGGTACAGCAAATTCATTTGGAGGAATAGAGTCTGTCATTTACTCCATTGGTTCAGAGTACCAGAAAACCAGAAAAAGGGAACAGAAGATAGCACCTCTGGTGAGCAGAATCATAATGTATGGATGCTGGAAAAACACTAGAATTGGGCTCAGAATTGAATGCTACCAATTGTAGATCTAAGAAGGGATTTGTTATAGAAGACAGAAGAGGGAGAAGCCATGCATTTCAATTTTGTAAGTTCTCTTATAGGTAACTCTCTTATTTGCAAATGAGTAAATAAAACACACACACAAACATACACAACATAATCCCTATAAAAAAGAATGCAGAAGAAGTGAGGAAGTTTGTTATTCTAAAAATTAAAAGAAGCAGTAATTTTCTGTAGATAATCTTCACAAGAGACAGAAGTCATTGTTAGAAAATTTTGTGTGATATTTTTGTTCAGGTGCAAAAATTAGATTTCCACACAAGATGATCAGAGAGCTGTAAAAAAGAGGGGGGAAAAGGAGACATGACAAAATAATGGGGAATAAATTTAGATCTTATCAAAACAATTATGAAATTGCCATATCCCCTTCCCACAAATGTTGCCTGGCCCAGTTGGTTTTATGGGTGCATTTTGCCAAAATTTCAAGGAATAGATAAGTTCTAACTTATACAGATTGTTTCAAAAATATAGAAAATGAGATAAAGCTGTCCTAAATCATTTTCTAAAACTAATATAAATCTAATTTTCACAACTGGATAAGATCAGAACAAAAAATTAAACTGTTGGTCCTGCTTCCTCTAAAAATACAGATGCAAAATTCTAAATGAAATATTAACTGAATTCAAAATATGTAGTTAAAAATTATTTCATGATCATATGGATTTTTCCACAGGAATTCAAATAAAATTTGTCATTGTAATTCACCATACCAAGTAACTAAATTAGAAAAATCATATGAATCTATCAATGGATTTTTTTAAAGCATTTGGAAGAGACTGACCTTAAGAATGACTGAGTAAAGATGTCTGAAAATTTGCTCCTTCAAAAAAGCAATAACAACAACAACAACAACAAAAAACACAGAAAAAAAGTCAAAAATCGAACTTTTTAGAACTTTGGAGAGTAACCAAAGACTTACAACAATCCAAGGATCATTTATTCAAGAAAAATGGCTGGGCTGGGTGCAGTGGCTCACACCTCTAATCCCATCACTTTGAGAGGCTGAGGTAGGAGGACCATTTGAAGCCAGGAGTGTGAGACAAGCCCGGGCAACATAGAGAGTCACCGTTTCTACCTAAAATTAAAAAGTTCACCAGGCATGGTGGTCCTCACCTGTGGTCCCAGCTACTCAAGAGAAGTTGAGTAGGGAAAATTGCTTGAGCCTGGGAGGTCAAGGCTGCAGTGAGCTATGATTGTGCCACTGCACTCCAACCTCCTAGACAGAACAAGACCCTGTCTTGAAAAGAAGAAAGAAAAGAAAAATGGCTGAACATCAATATGAACAGTATGCTTTGTACTGTTTCCCTTGCCCTGTTTACATCTTCCTCTCCCATGGTAGTCTTGAAAACCAATAGCCTGGCAATCATGGTAACTGTGAAAATCAGCATCCTAGCAACACTGGAGGGTGCCAACAGGTTTGGAGCTGCCCAAAAGCCCAACTCTAGGGAATTGTTATTTGATGTGTCTAGCACTTTCCTTGGTAAACTTCATTTGCTGAACTCATATTTATCTGACATGATTCAGAATTTGGTAAGTGAGAACAATCTTTTCCTGAAGCATTTAGTGTTCACCATTTAACATTGCAGCTGCCTGTAGTATTGAGAAGAGTTGGCGCAAACAAAAAGAGGAGCAAACAAAAAGCTGACCAAACAACATAAAAGTAAAATCTGAGGAATGAAATGTTCATAAAGGCTTTGAAAAGCTCCGACTGGATGCTTGAAAATCCAGAAAGCTACAGGCATATACAGAGCAATGCCCAGGAAAGACCTAAAAATGACCTGACCTATCATCTCCAGACCTGAACATGAGGTTCTGTATAAGCAGGAAGTAAAGGCCAAGGTGGAGCTGTAAATTGCCTGGCTGAATGTTAAAGGGATGCACAGCACACAGAGTCCCTCAGCAAAGGCTGGAAAAATTACTCACAAGCTATTTAAGTACTGTCCAAATAATAGCTAATTATTCAGTAGCCACACACAAGACAGAATATAGACTTTACAGAACTAGTTTAGGAAGGCCAATAAACAACCAAACAGCAACAATAACAACAAAGAGCAACAACAAACTTGGGAGTGGGATTTGATTCCTAGAGTTAAATTATTTTATTTATTTTTTTATTTTTTTTGTTTTTTTTTTTTTTGAGACGGAGTCTCGCTCTGTCGCCCAGGCTGGAGTGCAGTGGCCCGATCTCAGCTCACTGCAAGCTCCGCCTCCCGGGTTTAGGCCATTCTCCTGCCTCAGCCTCCCAAGTAGCTGGGACTACAGGCGCCCGCCACCTCTCCCGGCTAGTTTTTTGTATTTTTTTAGTAGAGACGGGGTTTCACCGTGTTAGCCAGGATGGTCTCGATCTCCTCACCTCGTGATCTGCCTGTCTTGGCCTCCCAAAGTGCTGGGATTACAGGCTTGAGCCACCGCGCCCGGCCAAATTATTTTAAATCCATGAACTTTCTCAAGAAAAAATTATGAGACATTCAAAGAAAGTATGGCCTACACAAACAGAGAATAAAAGAGCAGTTAATAGAAACTATCCTGAGGAAGCTCAGGGATTGAACTTTCTAGATAAAGACTTTACATTGTTTGTTGTAAATCTGTTTAAAGAATTTAAAGCCATGTCTAAAGAACTAAAGGAAAGTATGAGAAAATGTCTCCCCAAAGAGAGAATATCAATAAAGAAATATGATGAATTATTTTTTAAAACAAATAGATGTGATGTATGGGGCATATGAGTAATCTCCAGGTCTTCAGCTCAGTTTTTCTGTGAACCTAAAACCACTCTAAAAAGTTAATTTCATTAAAAAAATAGAAATTTTACATTGGAAAATAAAATAACTTACAAAAATTTCATTAAAGGTTCTTAACAATACATTTGAGTTAGCAGAACAAATAATCAGTGAATTTGAAGCTTCATCGAGATTATCTAATCTAAGAAAATGAAAGAAAAAAGAATGAAGAAAAATAAGTACATCTTCAGAGACATGTGGAACACCATCAAGCATAGCAACACACACAAAATTAGTCTTAGAAAGAGAAAAAAGTAGAAAGAATATTTGGAGAAATAATGGTCAAAAACAACAATCTAAACATCCAAGAAACTCAGCAACCTCCAAATATGATCCAAAGATATCCACACCAAGACATAGCACAATCAAACTGTCAAGAGTCAAAGACAAAGAGAGCATCTTTAAAACAGCAAGAGGGAAGATATTTATCACATTCAAGATATCCTCAATAAAATTAACAATTGATTTACCTTCAAAAACTAAGGAGAACAGAAGGCAATGAAATGACATATTTAAAGTGCTGAAAGAAAGACTGTAAACTGATTGCTGGTCCAAGATGGCTAACTAGATGCAGCCAGGAGGAACATCTTCCACTGCAGGACTGTGGCATCAGGAAGACTGATGTACTCCTAGCAGATCTTCAGACAGAAGGCATTGAGAGAGAATGGAGAAAGGACACAGATACTAGGCTAAAGCGGAAGGAAGCTGGGAACCCTGCATAAGGTTAACACGCCCTGGAACTCATTCCTGTCCCTCCACAACTGCAGAAAGGGTGAGTTGAACAGGCAAGGAGCAACACTCTCTCACCATAGGCCTCTGGAATCCTGGCAGGAGGGGACCTCTTGTCCATTGCAGACACTTGAGATGGCAAAAAGAGCTTCTTAGAGTAAGTGGCAAAGGCAGAACTCCAGCTTGTACAGAGCTCAGAGGGTTTGGTGCAGGAGTCTGTAGTGGAACACAGCAAGGAACACCCATCCCCCTAGGCTTGACTTTCTCCCATAGGAGACTTTAGCCCTAGGCAAGCTGTTGGACCTAAACTCTGCAGGGCACTCTTGCCAATGAGATGGACCAATCCAACTGGTGAATCCCCCAGTCTGCGGGCCTCTCCTGGGGCCCCAGCCCAGCCATGCCTCTTGCAGTACAGCCTCCAGGTACCTCCTGGGGGCCCACATCATAGTTCCTGCACTAGAAGACTGGGTCTGATGGGCAGAGACCTCCAACAGAGCAGCCCTGCATGTACACATTACCAGTCCACCCATGCCCTCCTCCCACTGTAGCCTCCTCCTTGCCTCTTGACCTGCACACACTCACCCACAGCCACTCCCCACATCGCTTTGCTGGCACCTACGTACACAGGCAGACCTTGCCTTACCTTCCCCACCAGCCCCACCAGAGAACATGTACACATGCACCCTGCCCCCATGCCATTGCTACCAGTATGAGTGTACTTCACCTTGTGCCCCACCCCCATACCACCGTGGTTGTCGGGGTGTTGGCATGCATGGAGCCCACCAGCCCCGCCTCCACCAGCACCCCTGGCATTGGCACTGCTGCCAGTATGAAACAAGGCAAAGGAAACAATGGATCAGCTCCTACTCTGAGCAACCACCAGCACCCATGGGAATGTGCACAGAAGGAACATACAGTCTTGAACCCACCAGCACCCTGTCCCGCAGCTATCACCACCACCAGTGCAAACACACACACAGTCACTGGTGGGGTCCCTCTCCCCCTCAAGCCAGACTGCCACGGCCACTGCTACAAATGCCTATGTAGAGGCTGGCACCCTGATACCCACTAGCACCCTGCTACAGCTGACAAGCATGCGGCACCACTGCTAGCACATGTGAAGGAGGATGAATCCTGCTTCTGCTGCCCTACAAAGCACTTGGCTGGCACCACCTATGTGAGTGTTGTGAGCAGCAGGCTAGGAGTATCTCCGCTTCCCCGATGCAGCAGTTCCTAACCTCAAGTAGCTACAGAACAAAGCCAGGGTCAGATACAAGTCCTCAAGAGTTACAACATGCAGTCTAGAAGTCTTGAGCTCAATCTTGGCCCTCTAAAATCTTTCAGAAACAAAGCCAGTCAATTGAATCCATCTTATACCACAATCAAACCCCAAGGTTATCAAATAGGATACAAGAAAGAAAAAAAAAAAACACTCCATCCAAAGGATAACAACTTCAAAGACTGAAGGAATATCAACCCATAAATGTGAGAAAGAACCAGGCAAGAACTCTGACAACTCAAAAAGTCAGAGTATCTTCTTTCCTCAAAATGACTGCACTACATCTCCAGCAAGAACTCTGAACTGGGCTGAGATGACTGAAATGACAAATTCAAAATATGGATAGGGATGAAAATCACTGAGATGCAGGAGTATGCTGAAGCTTAATCCAAGGAAGTTAAGAATCACAATAAAACAACACAGGAGCTGACATACAAAATAGCCAGTATAGAAAAGAAGATAACTGACTTTATAGAGCTGAAAAACACACCGCAAGAATTTCATAATGCAACCACAGTATTAACAGCAGACTAGACCAAATTGACGAAAGAATCTCAGAGCTTTAAGACAGGCGTTCTGAAATAACACAGTCAGGCAAGAATAGAAAAAAAAGAATGAAAAGGAATAAACAAAACCTCTGAGAAATATGGGGTCATATCGGTGTCCCTGAAAGAGCTGGAGAGAGTGTAAGCAACCTGGAAAACATACTCCAGGATATCACCCATGAGAACTTCCCCAACTTATCTAGAGAGGCCAACATTCAAATTCAAGAAATCCAGAGAATCCCAGAAAGATACTCCACAAAAATATCATTCCCAAAACACATCAGATTCTCCAAGGTTAAAATGAAGAAAAAATGTTAAAGGCAGCTAGAGATAAAGGTCAGGTCACCTACAAAGGGAAGCCCATCAGACTAACAGCAGACTTCTCAGCAGAAACCCTACAAGCCAGAAGAGATTGGGAGCCAATATTCAACATTCTTAAAGAAAAGAAATTCCAAGCCAGAATTTCATATCTGGCCAAACTAAGCTTCAGAAATGAAGGAGAAATAAGACCCTTTTCAGACAAGCAAATGCTGAGGAATTTCATTACCAGGAGATCTGCCTTACAAGAGCTTTTGAAGGAAGTGCTAAACATGGAAAGGAAAGATTGTTACCAGTCACTACAAAAACACACTTAAGTACATAGACTAGTAACACTATAAAGCAACCACACAAACAAGTCTGCATAATAACTAGCTAACATCATGATGGCAGGATCAAATCCACACATATCAATACTAACCTTGAGTGTAAAGGGGCTAAATGCCCCAGTTAAAAACCACATAGTAACAAGCTGGATAAGGAACCAAGGCCCATTGATATGTGTCTTTGAGAAATCCATCTCACATGCAATGACACCCATAGGCTCAAAACAAATAGACAGAGAAAAATCTACCAAGCAAATGGAAAACAGAAAAAGGAGGGTTTGCAATCCTTCTTTTGCAGACAAAACAGAATTCAAACCAACAAAGATCGAAAAAGACAAAGAAGGATATTACATAACGGTAAAGGGTTCAATTCAACGGGAAGACTTAACTATCTCAATATACATGCACCCAACCCAGGAGCATTCAGATTCATAAAGCAAGTCCTTAGAGACCTTCTAAGAGACCTAGACTCCCACACAATGATAGTGGGAGACCACTGCTCCACTGACAGTATTAGACAGATCATTGAGACAGAAAATTAACAAAGACATTCAGGACCTGAACTCAACATTGGACCAAATGAATCTGATAGATCTTTACAGAACTCTCCACCCCAAAAAAGCAGAATATACATTTTTCTCATCTGCATATGGCATATACTCTAAAATTGACCACACACTGGGACATAAAACACTCCTCAGCAAATGCAAAAGAACTAAAATTATACCACTCTCTCAGACCACAGTGCAATAAAAATAGAAATCAAGACTAAAAATGTCACTCAACACCATACAATTACATGGAAATTAAACAACAGGCTCTGGAATGACTTTGGGGTAAATAAATGAAATTAAGACAGAAATCAAGAAGTTCTTTGAAACGAATGAAAACAAAGATACAATATACCATCTCTGGGACACAGCTAAGGTAGTGGTAAGAGGGAAATTTATAGCACTAAATGCTCATGCTGAAAAGTTAGAAAGATGTCAAATCAACAACCTAACATCACAACTAAAAGAACTAGAGAAGCGAGAGCAGACCAACCCCAAAGCTAACAGAAGGCAAGAAATAACCAAAATCAGAGCTGAAGTGAAAGAGACTGAGACACAAAAAATCATTCACAAGATCAATGAATGCAGGAGCTGGTTTTTTGAAAAAAATGATAAGATAGGTAGACCACTCCCTAGAATATATTAGAGAAGAGAGAAGATACAGATAATAAACACAATTAGAAATGACAAAGGGAATATTACCAGTGACCTCACAGAAATCAAATAACCATCAGAGACTCCTATGAACACCTCTATGCACACAAACTACAAAACACAGAAGAGATGGATAAATTCCTAGACACAAACACCCTCCCAAAATGGAGCCAGAAATAAATTAAATCCCTGAACAGACCAATAATGAGCTCCAAAACTGAACTGCCAAGGCCATCCTAAGCAAAAAGAACAAAGCTGAAGGCATCATGTTATCTGACTTAAAACTATACTGCAGGGCTATAGTAACCAACACAGCATGGTACTGGTACAAAAACAGACACATAGACCAATGGAACAGAATAGAGAGCCCAGAAATAAGGTCATACACCTACAGTCTCTGATCTTCAACAAAACTGACAAAAACAAGTAATAAGGAAAGAACTACCCATTCAATATATGGTGCTGGGATAACTGGCTAGACACATGCAGAAGACTAAAACCGGATCCCTTCCATAAACCATGTACAAAAATCAACTCAAAATAGACTAAAGAATTAAATGTAAAACTGAAAACTATAAAAACCCTGGAAGACAACTTAGGCAGTACCATTCTGGACACAGGAATGGGCAAAGATTTAATGACAAAGATGCTAAAGCAATCATAAGAAAAGCAAAAATTGACAAATGGGATATAATTAAACTAAAGAGCTTCTGCACAGCAAAAAGAAACTATCAACCAAGTAAACAGACAACCTACTCAATGGGAGAAAATATTTGCAAACTATGCACCTGGCAGAGATCTAATATCCAGCATCTACAAGAATCTTAAGCAAATTTACAAGAAAAAAAAAACAATCCCATTAAAAAGTGGGCAAAGGACATGAACAGACACTTTTCAAAAAGGAGACATAAATGTGGCCAATGAGCATGTGAAAAAATGCTAAAAATCAAAACCACAATGATACCATCTCACACCAGTAAGAATGACTATTACTAAAAAGTCAAAGAATAACAGCTGTTGTTGAGGTTGTGGAGAAAAGGGCAGTCTTATACATTGTTGGTAGAAGTGAAAGTTCAACCATTGCTGAAAGCAGTACAGTGATTTCTCAAGGAGCTAAAAACAGAACTACCATTCAACCCAGCAATCCCATTACTGAGTGTACACCCAAAAAATTATAAATCATCCTACCATAAATACATATGCACATGTATGTTCTTTACAGCACTATTCACAATAGCAAAGACATAGAATCCACCTAAATGCCCATCAGTTGTAGACTGGATAAAGAAAATGTGGTACATATACACCATGGAATACTACAGCTGTAAAAAAGAACAAAAACATGTCCCTTGCAGGAACATGGATAGAGCTGGAGGCCATTATCCTTAGCAAACTACTGCAGGAACAGAAAACCAAATACCACATATTCTCATTTATAAGTGGGAGCTGAATTTTGAGAACACATGAATACAAAGATGGAAACAACAGACACTGGGGCCTACTAGAGGGTGCAGGGCAGAAGAAGGGAAAGGAGAAGAGGAAAATATCTATTGGGTACTAGGCATTGTACCTGGGTGATGAAACAATCTGTACAACAAAACTCTGTAACATGAGTGCACCTATGTTACAAACCTGTACATGTAACCTTGCACATAGGTTCAAACCTGCACACAGTTCACTAAAATAAATTTAAAAAAAATAAATAAACAAGTAAAATGAATTATCTTTTTACTCCATTAATTACAATTATTTTCTAGACTCTAATTGATTTTGACTTTGTTTCTGTTAACTATTCTGAAAAAAATAACACATTTGAACTAACATTCTTATCCTAAATGACTCATAGGTTTAATTTTATACTTATGAAGGTCCTCCTAATTATTTACAAGAAAAAATACTGTAACTCGATAATTCTATATGCAGCAAAATTCTCTTTCAAACGTGAAGGAGACATTAAGACATTCCCAGACAAACAAAAACAAAGAACTTGTCACTAGCAGAATTACCCTACAACAAATACTAAAGGGATTCAGTCCTTCAGACTAAATAGGACACTAGACTGTACCTGCAAGAAGAAATAAGAACAAAGGTAAGTATAAAAGATAGTATAAATGCATTTCATTTGTGACTCGTTTCTTCTAATTTAAAAGAAAATCACATAAAGTAGTAATTTAAAAACTCTGTTGACTGGCTTATGAGGTATAAAGATGTAATTTGTATGATAATAATAATGCAAAGGAGGGAGGAGAGAAAAAAGCTATATAACAAAAAATTATTGTATGCAATTGAAATTAAATTGATATTAATCAAAAGTAGATTGTCATAAATTAAAATGTTCTTCTCCATGTTTATTGCAGTGCTATTCACAATAACCAAGCTATAGAACAAAATTAAATGTCCATCAATGAATAGACAGATAAGGAAAATGTGGTATATATACACAATGGAACATAATTCAGCCATAAAAAGAATAAAATCGTGTCATTTGTGCAACATGGATGGAATTTGAGGCCATTATGTTAGTGGAATAAGTCAGGCACAGAAAGACAAATATTGCACGTTCTCACTAATATGTGGAAGCTAAAAAAGTTGATCTCGTAGAGATAGAGAGTAGAATTATAGTTACCAGAGGCTGAGAAGTGTAGAGGTAAGGGATGAAGAGAGGTTGGTTAATGGGTGCAAACATACACTTAGACAGACAAAATAAGTTATATATGTATAGTAAAGTGACTACAGTTAACAACAATTTATTATATATTTCAAAATAGCTAGAAGGGGAAATTTTAAATGTCCCCAGCACAAAGAAATGGTAAATATTGAGGTGATGGATATTTTAAATACCTTGATTTTATCATTACATATTGTATGCATGTATCAGAATACCACTGTGCCCCATAAATACATATGGTTATCATGCATTAATCAAAAATTTTTAAATAAAAAAGTTAATTATAATTCTCAAACAACTAAGAAAATAACTCAAAAATATATAGCAAAAGAAACGACAAGGGAATTAAAATAGTACACTAGAAAATATCTATTTAACACAAAAGAAGGAAGTAATAGAATAACAGAGAAACAAAAAGACAAGTTATATGGAAAACAAATAACAAAATACCAGATGTAACTCCTACCTTATGAGCAATTACGTTAATAGTAAATGGATTAAATAGTCCAATCAAAAGGCAGAGATTGTTAAAATGGTTTAACAAAAGAAGCCAACTATATGCTCTCCATAAGAAATACAGAATAGATTCAAAGACACAGATAGATTAAAAGGAAAAGGATAGAAAATGATATGCCATACAAACAGTAACCAAAATGGAGCTGAAGTGACCATTCTAATCCCAGATAAAAAAGGCTTTAAGTACAAAATAATGATAGAGACAAGATAAAACGTTTTTAAATGAGAAAAGGGTCAATTCATCAGGTAAATATAGTAATTATAAACAGAGATGTACCGAACAACAAAATACATGAAGCAATAACTGAGAAAACTGAAGGAAGAAATAGATAATTCAACATTATTCGTTGGAGAATTAAGTATTTCACTTTCAATAATGGATACAACATCTAGACATAAGAACAAAAAGGAAAGACAGTATAATGGTAAATTTTACCTTATGTGTATTTTGTCAAAATTATAAAAATTGGAGGAAAAAAGCCTTGAACAACACTATTAAACAACTAGACCTAACAGATATCAACAGAATACTCCACCCAACAATAGCAGAATACACATTCTTCTCAAGTCCATATGGAACATTCTCCAGAACAGGCCATATTTAAGGCCACAAAAAAAGTCTCAATAAACTTAAAATTATTGAAATAATATGAAGTATGTTCTCTTACCACAACAGAATGAAATAGATAAACTATTAGAACAAAAAATAGTACTCAGCAAAGTTGTCAGAAATAAGACCATCCTATGAAAATAATAGCATTCCAGCACCAAATAGAAAATTTACTTTAAAAATAATACATAGTTAGCAACAACAACAACAAAATCTAAAAGGCCTTCTTACACCCAATTACCTCTGATCAGTGCCCCACAGGCCCCACAGACTACAAGGGCCTCATGGGTCTTGACCACCTCCTCAATGCTGACCTCCTTTTTCATCCCAACCCCAAAGGTTCTACCAGCTGTGGCTGCCTTCTCAGCCACAACTACTTTCTTGACCCCAAACTTGAAACCCCCAAATTTCTGTTTATCTGAAAGGAAAGGAAGAGGAGGGAAAGAAAAGGAAGGGAAGATGGAAATTTCTTTGTTAATGTAGTATGGAGATAAGAGCTCATTTAAAAAGAGAGAGAGAGACTGATTTATGCATTGCTGAATTAAAATTTCTTCTGAATTTATACCTTTATTATGTTTTCTTACAAAAGTTATTTTAAAAAGAGTAGGAGAAATTATAAGGAAAATGTATAAGACTTGAATTGAAGGACTCCTGTCACCAGCTTCTACAATAGCTGGGACTCTTTGGTCAGAAGCTCAGAAAGCAACTTCCAGCATCTTAGGCATGCAAGAAAAAGTAATTAATTGGTTAAGCATCATAGATTCAATGAATCAAGTAACACACAGGCCACCTGGGAGAGTTAGAACCAAACAGTTCCAAACATTGCATTGGCAGGGCATTCATTGCAAATGTGCTGACTGAGTTCCAACAGCATTCCATCCCTGGAAGACTTCTCTCAAGATTCAGAATTCCATAGAGTCTGATTGGCCTATGTTGATTTCTGTGTTCATCCCTTGACCAGAAAAGCAGAGAAACAATGCTTTTGAGCTTCACTATTTAATAGATATGGGGCAACTTCTCAAAGGAAAAGGGATAACTTTACTAGAAGGGGAAAGATGTACTGGGTAGACAGAAGCAACAAATACCTATCACATTTTCTATGACAGTAATTATGCTCACTCAAGGCAGAAGCCAACCCTCCTAGCGGTGAATTGCACATACCATCTATGAAAAGATCACAACCCAGAAGGCATAAGCAAATGCCATGGATCTAATGAATAGGTGATCAGAAGACCTCCCAATACTCTTGAAAGTACTGAGAACTGATTCCCTATTCTCTCACCTATGACCAGCCGGAGAGAACCATATTTTCTGGGCTTCCAAATGAATCCTATTCAAAATATTATTCACTGTGAGGCTAAAATTATTAGTCCTTAACCTACTACTTACAGTAGCCCTCTTCTAAGCTGTTATCTCCCTGCCTGTTGTTTGGCTTAGGAAATTCCTGCAGGATCTGCCTTGACTTTGAACCTTTTTTATCTCACCTTATTTCTCTTATTCTCACTACATTAGTTAAAACAATATTCCCCTTTCCTGCCCAGACACATCAGACAGATACTACCAATAAGATCCTCCCTGCTTACTGACAAGAGCATATCAAAAACAGCTAGACAGTTTCCCTAAAAGGAGACCATTAAAAAATGAATTCAGAACCTAAAGCAAACTTCTGGGTGTAATTCATTTGACCTAGACTTCTTCAGTGAACATGCCAAGACCTTGTATGTAATGAAGCAGTACTGGTAGATTAAAAGCCACTCATGCCACTCTATTGTTTAAAGCCCTTTGCCAGAAATAGAACAAAACTCAGACTCTTTAGACTGGCATCAAAGTTGTTCACACTTGGACTCTAAACTCCCTCTCCAGCCTCATCAACCTACATCTCATGCATACTCCAGTACACTACACTACACTATTTATTACTGCCCAATATTGCATGCATTTCACACTTCTATATCTTCCTACCTGTTGTTCCTTTGGTGAAGCCTGTCCTTCATATACTACTTCCACATGGAAATAATCTTCCCATCATTTAAGATCTACTTTGTGTTATCTTCATCAGTCTTTGCCAGCAGGTTGCTTTCTCCTTCTTCCTTGTCAACCATGTTAATTTGTACATTCTTCTTGTTATTGCACTTATACTGTTTACAGACCTGCCTTTGTCATCAAATTAGGGATCCCTTGAGGTCAGATAATGAATTAAATCCACCCTTGAACTTTCAGCATCAAGCACAATGGTTGGTACATAGTAAGCACTCACTATATATTTGAACAGCGAGGAACTTAATAAATCCAACTTGAGATAAGTTACCACCCATCAAGTTTTGGGGGATTCTAAATACCCGAATAAACCGTGAAGGCACTCAACATTCTCAGAAATGAAAATGAATAAAAAAAATAGAATTTTTCAGTCTTTTGTTTGACAAAATGTTGCTTACATAGACATTTTCTCTAAATAACAAACTCCGTACTCTAACCACGCTCAGAGATATCTGCGCAACCTGACACCTCTCCTATAATTCTTCTTTCTACTCACAAAGAAAAAACAGAATGTTTGAAACCATTTCTCTATTCTCAGAAAATATACCCCATGCATGTCTTCTCTAATTCCTATATATTACAACGTCAATTAATCATAGATCCACAGAGCTGAATTATAAGAGACCTTTTATACTCATCATTTTATAGACAGAATAACCAGGCCTAAACAGGTGAAATCACTTCCCCAAGGCCATAAAGCAAATCAGCAGCAGCCACACTAACCTAAGTCTGTTGCTTCCTAATCATCTTACCAAATATTCCTACAGAGATAAAAATTAATTCTCCCACCCACACATAAGCCTTGCAACCACCGGTTCACTTACAAATTATTCCAGGATAATTGTTAATAATTATTACTAAACATGAACAGGTTTGGATACTAAATTGTAAAATAACAGATAAACCTGCACACACAAGTATTGCCACTAGTACAAAATTCCATGACACAGTTGACCAGTGTCCAACTTAATCAACAGGATCCTTTAGTTTGTTTGTGTCATATATGTGTGCACATGTGTGTATATGATTTCCTCCCCCCGATTTCTATAAGCATTATACAAAAAAAAGGAAGTTGAAAATGTGAAGGCTTCTATTGTTGCACAGACATGTGACTCTTGTCTAAATGGCATTAAAATTGTTCAGACATTGAAATGAAAGCAAATGTGCCTGTACCTATCACATTACGTAGGAAAACCAATGTAGGCTGAGTTGCATGTCACCAAATGCCCCACATGTGACAAACAGAGAAAGTGACATAATCCAAGTATTCAGCAAAAGCAGCCCACAGTAACAAATGCATCATTTCTGAAGAGGAAGAGAGAGCAGATGGCTCAGCAAGCAATTGTGGAACAGCCAGCTTCCCCCTCCGCACCTCCAAAACCAAATTGCCTCCCAGTATCTGATCCTAGGCACTGGAGAAACTCAGAGGCAAAATGCTCAAGCACCACAGTAGCAGCGGCCAGGGCAGTAGTCTCAGGTCATGGTGCCCTGAGCTTGGACCCAGATGGCCTGAGTTCACAGCAAGATTCTGCTTGTCGCTTTTTATGTTACCTTAAACAAGTTACTTAATTTTTTGAATTTTATTTCCTCATTTGTGCTATATAAGATCAGTAAGACTCCATAATGTTCTAGGACATATTGACATGAAAGTGCTTCATGAACTACTAAGTACTCAACAAATGTTAAACTTCATTAATTACAATGTACTGATTGGTTAGAACTAATACAAGCCAATCTGAAACCTAATAGCATATATCATACACAGTGTATGGAGAGCCCTAGCCCTAGTTGATCATGGCTTCACAGATCCTTTTTAAGAGTAGTCAGTGAATTGTGGTTCTCTCTGCTAAAAAGTCATCATGACTATCCTTCTATCTTAATGGTGGGATAAATCTATTCCATTAATTCCTCATTCAACAAGTATTGAGCATCCACTGTAAGCCACGCACTAGCTAAGTGACAAAAGATATAGTAGCTGAGGCTCTTTGGATGCTAATTTTTCTTAAAGATAATTATCTCTTTTTCTTTTATTGTTATTGCTTAAAGGGCAAACGCTATGGAAAACAAAATAAATATTTAACTACATCAAGAAAGACTAGCGTCAGATATTTCTGGATTATTTGTTGCATCAGCCGAAGAAATAATAATGACTTATATTGCTAGTACTTTAAAAAAAAGCTACCATAGATGTTAACTGACTTAATTATTATACTAGCGGTATGAAATAAGAATGATTTCCCACGCTTATGAAGCCTAAATGCAAATCTGAATCTAATACACTCTCCACTATACCACATGGTCTCTCGCTTTAACACCAAGGGTTATTAAGGTGGGAAAAGAAAAGTATCTTCTGGCAAGATAAATCATAATTATTTTCAATACTCTAGTGTACATGGTTGAGACAGAGATATTCCAGACAGAGACCACACTGCCCTCAAACAGCTAAAACAGCTGTTTAGATAAAAATAGCTAAAACAAGCATTAGAAAAGCCATAAAAGTGGGACTGAGTAATTTAAATAATCCCTTTTGCTACTGTTTTAATCCCACACAATACATTTATTTTATTTGTTTATTCACTGACATTCTGCTAACTGCAGGAGAAACTCCCAAAAGCTGAGACTAGACTGAAATAGTAGAACACTACTAATTGGTGGATCAATAAAGTATTCCATTCTGTTTGCGTAAATAAACATTTTGATGGCAATTCTTTGCTTTGATGGCAACCAAAATAGATTAACTGGATCTTTAATAGATGTATATTATAAAAGGCACAGACAATATGCCCTGAAGATGATCAATCTCGTATTGTGGCAGATGGTAGAAATGGAGGAAGGGGAAAAGGAAGGGAAAAAACATTCCTGGAGCAGCTGTTGCATGTGGGTACCACACTGGGCACTTTACATATTTTAACTCTTTGCAGTTTCATCCTAACCCTACGTACAATTTTACAGATGAGGAAACAGAGGCTCAGAAAAGTTAAGACCAGTCCCATCTCTTCACTTGGCCCTACATTATTTTGAAAATACTCTGATGTAGAAAGGCCAGAGCACACGTGTGTTACAGAGGAGCACCTTGGCTCCTGATGCTCCTTAGAGAGGCCAGGACTTGTGTGTCATGATTCAGGGACTGGACTTACTCCAAGGTCACAGATGGTACACTTGAGATCCCCTAGCCTATGTACAGAGTAGTCCCCAAGAGAGGGAAGGGTAAAGATGAAGCCTTAGAAACACAAAATTAGGACATATAGAGGGAGAAAGAGAAATATGAGATGTGAAAGAACAACAAAAGTGCAAATCCATGTCAGTCAAGGATGTGTTAAGAAGAGTAGGTGGTCAAAAGCTATGATGGTCAGTAGAATAAAAGCTAAAAATTGACCTCAAGTTTTAGGATAAAGTCTCTATTATCCTGCAAGACCAGAATATCGGTAAAATTGATGGAATTAACTCTTTTTTAAATGATTATAAAGAATGACAATTCATTTTATGATGGAAAACGAGGAAGCACATAAAAATACCCTTGAGCAATGTGGGGGTTAGGGGTGCTGACATCCCCATACAGTCAAAAAGTCACATATAACTTTGGACTCCCCCAAAATTCAACTAGGTTAACCATGTTGACCAGAGCCTTACTGATAACATAGAAAGTTAATTAACATATATTTTTCATTTTGTGTGTATTATATACTGAATTCTCGTAATAAAGTAAGTTAGAGAGAACACATTATGAAGAAAATCGTAAGGAAAAGAATATATGTACTAATATGTACTATTCATTAAGTGGAAGAGGATCTTCATAAAGGTCATCATCCTCATCACCTTCTTGTTAAGTAGTTTGAAAAGGAGGAGGAAGAAGAGAGGTCAGTCTTGCTGTTTCATGGGTGGCAGAAGTGGGAAAAAAATGCGCATATAAGTGGACCCACGTAGTTCAGAGCTGTGTTGTTCAAGAGTCAATTGTTTAAAGGTGGGGGGAGGTAAAATCACCATAATTCCACCCTGACATGATTGACTTTTTAAAACATTTTTAACATTTCAGCATATTTTCTCCTAATGTTCTTCTGGGAACTTTTCACACAGTTAAAATCATACTGACTGTGTAATTTTGTATGCTATTTTTTAGTTTAACATTGTCTGGAACATTTGCCCAAGTCTTTAAAAACTCCTATCACTAATCTTGAATGCCACTGAACCATAGACATGGAGGGTAAGCTCAATGCTTTATTATTTTTGTATATTTCCATAGAAATCAGCACGGTCATTTTCAGAACAGAGATATTCAAAAAAATTGTTGAGGCCGGGCGCGGTGGCTCAAGCCTGTAATCCCAGCACTTTGGGAGGCCAAGACGGGTGGATCACGAGGTCAGGAGATCGAGACCATCCTGGCTAACATGGTGAAACCCCGTCTCTACTAAAAAAAAAAAAAAACTAGCCGGGCGAGGTGGCGGGCGCATGTAGTCCCAGCTACTCCGGAGGCTGAGGCAGGAGAATGGCGTCAACCCGGGAGGCGGAGCTTGCAGTGAGCTGAGATCCGGCCACTGCACTCCAGCCCCGGCGACAGAGCAAGACTCCGTCTCAAAAAAAAAAAATTGTTGAATGGAATTGCAGCACCAGTGTACTCTCATCTTCCCTTAATTTACCAGTCATCTGATGCCCCTTGCCTAAGGTTCATTTTATGGTACATTGCGTCGGCTCTCAGGATGTTTTATATAATCTGTTTCAGGATCTCCCTAACTAGACAGTGTGTGTCATGAGAGAAAGAAATTCATACCTTGAATTACTCTTCTATCTTTTGCTTTCTATCTTCACCAACAGTGCCTACCATAATGTTTCTTCCACAGAAGATAATTTAATCTCATTACATTAAAGATACATCTATAAAAATTCAAAGCACAGAGTATGTTTTATTTATACTGGTGATGCTTCTAGCACCAATAAAGCCTTTATATGTTTTCCCAAAGCATAGTCCCTAGATTCATCTCCTCTGTTTTCTTTCTTTCTCTTCCCTTTACAGTAGACTGAAACTGTATACACATATGTATAAATCAGAAACTACAACCTTCATGATCTTTTTCTGGAGGACAACTTTGTTGAAGAGAGATTACAGAGGGGCAAGAATGGAAACAGGAAGACAATTAGGAGGCTATTGCAAAAATCCAAAATCTATTACTTCCAAGAACAGAAGTTCATGTGCAGAAGTCATAGGTAGACATATGGAATGGGCTGCCTCAGGAGGCAGTCAGCTTTCTGCCACCGGAGGTGCACAAATAGAGAACCACTTGGCAAGGACATGGACAGGGTTGGCCTTACAACCTAAAAGTCATTTCCAACTTTGAGACTCCATGATCGTTGCCTAGAGTATATCATGCCCTCAACAGCTTAATAACACCACAAACTCTTTATTTTTATTATACAAGCACGGTAAAATCGCCCTAGAAGATCAGAAGTTAGAGATATTAGGTAAGCAAAAAGAAAAGAAATAAAAATACAGTTCCAACATCCAGATATAGTTATGATTAGGACCTAAGTACGTGTGTACACGTGTGTGTGTGTGTGTGTGTGTGTCCCCTTCTATTACATTATCTTGTCAGATGTATCATTAGACACATGATAGAAAGCATGGGTCTTTTCCTAACTAAACAAAATTTCCATCTTTATGGTATTTTATAATCTTCTTTTAAAATTCAATATATAATGAATATATTCCCCTGTCAATTTATATTTCTTGCTAGAGTCAGAAACTTCCTATAACAGCCTTGAAGTAATGAGTTATATAAATAAAATAGAAACTGGCAAGATACTCATAGTCTTAGGAGATTTAGATAATGAGATAATATCGTTACTCCACAAATGCCACCCACTAGTTCTAAGTGGGATATTTGAACTGTCTCCCATTATAATATTTCACAGTCCTCTCCCAGTTTCAGCAGTCTTCCCTCCATCATCATAACAAGCTACATCCCATGTCAAGTGACAGGAACATAATCAAAAGAGAGTGAAGAAACATCCATTATCCTAATTGAGCCTCAGAGGTCTCATCTTACCTTTCCTTTGTAATGCCTGGGCATCTTATGATATTATAACCATCATTCATCCCATAAGAGCTTAGAAGTTTCCAAGTGTCTCAGGTTTATTCATCGTCTTAGCACCAAGGAGAACATCTCAGTAGGTCCTTAGATGTAGCATCTGTAGATTCATTTAACAACAAATACTTATTGAGTATCTACTATGTGCCAGGCACCATACTCAACAATTGGGATAAAGCAGTAAGCAAAAGATGAAAAATATCTGTCTTCATGAGGCCTTCATTCTTGTTGTAGGACACAGACAATAAAAACTAAGTTGGTTATATGGTGATAGATGCTGTGGCAGGAATGAAAGTAAGAAAAGAGTATAAGTAAAGACATGAAGGAGGAAAGGGGATTTTAATTTTGAATAGCATGGTCAGGAATGTCCTAAATAAAAAGGATGACTTTAGAGCAAAGACCTGAAGTAGGGAAGGAGGGAGTTTCACGTGTATTAAGGGAAGAGCATCCCAGGCAGTAATCCCAAGGCAGGAAAGTACTTGGGCATGTTCCAGACACAGTATAGAGTGACATGCTGATCCAGTATGGAGGCCAATGTGGGTGGAACAGAGTAAAGAAAAGGGTAATAGAAGATGAGGTCATAAAGGTAGGTGGAAGCAAGATCACATAGGACCTTGCGTATCATTGAAAGTCTTGAATTTTTCTCTGAGGGAGGTGGAAACTATTGGTGAGTATTGAGCATGAGAGTGACATCATATGACTTGGGTTTTTGAAGGACCCCTTTGTTGAGAGTAGATCATAGAGGGCAAAAGTAGAAGCATGAAGACCAACTAGGAGGCTGGAAAAATCCAGGAAATTGTGGCTTGGAGCCATGTAGGGGGTAAGAGGCTGCCAGATTCTACATAGATTTTGAAAAAACAGCCTCAGGATATGGTGACGGTTTTGATATGTGTTGTAAGAAAGACAAGAGTTAAGGATGTTACCAAAATGTTTGGCCCTGGAAACTGAAAGAATGGAGTTATCATGTACTGAAAGGGGAGCACTGTGAAAAGAGTAGGTTTGCAGTGGAGGAAATTAGGAATTCAGCTTTGGACGTTAGAGTTGATTAGCCATCAAAGGGGAGCTGTTGAATAAATAGATGGATCTGTTTAGTCTGAGTCTGGAGGAGTTTAGGTTAGAAAGTTGAGAATTATCAGCAAATAAATCAGGAGTGTCCAATCTTTTAGCTTCCCTGGGCCACATTAGAAGAAGAAAAATTGTCTTGGGCCACATATAAAATACACTAACACTAATGATAGCTAATTGAGCTAACAAAAAAATCACCAAAAAAATCCATAATGTTTGAGTTTTATTTTTTTATTTAATTTTTTTTTAGACAGTCTTGCTCTGTCGCCCAGGCTGGAGTTTAATGGTGTGATCTTGGCTCACTACAGCCTCCGCCTCCTGGGTTCAAGTGATTCTCCCGCATCAGCCTCCTTAGTAGCTGAGACTACAGGTGCGCGCCACCACTCCCAGCTAACTTTTGTATTTTCAGTAGAGATGGGGTTTTGCCATGTTGGCTAGGATGGTCTCGATCTCTTGACCTCGTGATCAGCCTGCCTTAGCCTCCGAAAGTGCTGAGATTACAGGTGTGAGCCACTGTGCCCAGCCAAAAATCTCATGTTTTTAGAGAGTCTATTAATTTGTGTTGGGCCACATTCAAAGATGTCCTGGGCCACATGTAGCCCATGGGCTATGGGTTGGACAAGCTTGATATAGATGGTATTGACAGCTGTAGACTAGAAGAGATAACTCAGATAGTAAGTGTAGATTTAAAAAAAACAAATAGGTCCAAGAACTGAACTTGGAAGCCGGCCAATATATAGACGTCAGAGCCCATGTGGAAAAAACAGAAAGCATGAAAAAACATCAAACAGATACTAACACGCATAAAATCTTTATGCAAACTTCAGGAAAGGTAGAAGTCAAAAGTTCTAAGAAAAAGGAAAGTAAACATCAGCAGTTTGGTGATCTTAGGATGTGAAAGATAATACAAGACCATAACAGTGTCTGATTCTGGAGAATGAAAGGTCAGAAGTATTAACCAGAGCAGATTTGATCCTTGCCATGTAACAGTGACTTCAGAACACCACCATTAATTCCAGCTAAAGCCACTTCCAACAATATTCAACTATAATTTAGATTTAATCATCACATTATATCCCATTATACGAGTATTAAATAATTTATTTAAATAACTTCCTAATTCTGGACATTTACACTTCTAAATCTCTTGGCTATTTTAAATATTTTTAATGAACATTCTTCTAACCACTTCTTTGCAGATATTATTATTTCTTTTAAATACATTTTGTTAAATATAATTACTAGATTAAAGGTGGTACACTTTTTAAAAAAACTCCTAATATGTATTTCTGGATTGGCCTTCATAAAGATAGTACCAATTTACATTCCTATTAATGGGGTATAAGTGTCTTTCCACACTGTCTCCAATGCTAGATTATTTTCTTCATTTGTAATTGTTAGAAAATCACATCTCTTTCTTTCTCTTTGAATTTCTTAATTATCGAATTAGATTTTATTTTTCATATGATTATTGGTCTTTATATTTCTTTAATAACTGCCCATTTTGATTTATGAGATTTTTAAATAAATTAATGATTTTATCATTTTGACTATCATATGCGTTGCAATTTTTTTTTCCCATTTTACCTTTTGCTTTTTTATTTTGTTAATATCACTTTGGGTGGATAGAGATTGCTAATTTTTATTTAGTTGAGCGTAGCCAATTTTTCCTTTAGGATTTCTATTTTTATTTTTGGCATCATGGTTAGGAAGACTTTCTCACATCCAGCATTGTATAAATATTCACCCAAATTTTCTGCCATACCATTATGATGGCACTGTTTTTCATTTTAATCATTACCTCTCAGAAATTTATTTATTTATCTTTTTTTATTTTATTTATTTTTTTTTTTGAGACAGAGTCTTGCTCTGTCACCCAGGCTAGAGTGCAGTGGCACAATCTAGGCTCACTGCAAGCTCTGCCTCCTGGGTTCACACCATTCTCCTACCTCAGCCTTCTGAGTAGCTAGGACTACAGGTGCCCACCATCACACTCGGCTAATTTTTTGTATTTTTAGTAGAGACAGGGTTTCACTCTGTTAGCCAGGATGGTCTCAATCTCCTGACCTCGTGATCTGCCCACCTTGGCCTCCCAAAGTGCTGGGATTACAGGCTTGAGCCACCACTCCCGGCCAGAAATTTATTTTAGGTAGGATAGAAGTTCATTAGACTTCTAAAAGTATCTGAAACATGTCTGAATCAATTTAAAGGTTTATTTTGCCAAGGTTAAGGGCCATGGCCTGTTTTAAAGCTTCAGAAGGTCTTGAGAACATGTGCCTAAGTTGTTTGAGTTATAGCTTGGTTATACATTTTAGCAAGACAGAAGTTACAGGCAAAGACATAAATCAATATGTGTAAGGTATACATTGGTTTGGCTCAGAAAGGCAGGACATCTCAAAGTGTGGGAGGGGGATAGGAGGGGATGGTGCAGGGGTTCCAGCTCATAGGTGGATTCAGAGATTTCCTGATTGGCGATTCATTGAAAGAGTTAAGCCCTGCCTGAAGAGTTGAATTCAGCATAAAGAAATGCTTGAGTTTAGATAACAGGGTTGTGGAAGCCCAGGCTCTTGTTATGTAGATGAAGACTCCAGGTAGCAGGTTTCAGAGAGTATAAATGGTGAATGTCTCTTAACAGACCTCAAAAGGTGTCAGACTCTCCAGAAAAAAAACTTAATAAGGAAAGGAGATTTTCTATAGAATGCAAATTTCTCCCACAAGAGACAGTTTACAGGGCCGTTTCAGAATATGTCAAATAAACATATTTGAGGGTAAAATACTTTGATATCTTTCAGGGCCTATTATCTTTCATATGATGCCACACCAGAGTAAGGTTGGAATTTGGTATTGTGTCCGGAATTGGTGGGTTCTTGGTCTCACTGACTTCAAGAATGAAGCTGCGGACCCTCACGGTAAGTGTTACAGTTCTTAAAGATGGTGTGTCTGGAGTTTGTTCCTTCTGATGTTCAGACGTGTTTGGAGTTTCCTCCTTCTGGTGGGTTCATGGTCTCACTGGCTTCAGAAGCGAAGCTGCAGACCTTCACGGTGAGCCTTACAGCCCTTAAGGTGGTGCATCTGGAGCTGTTCGTTCCTCCCGTCGGGAGTTGTTCATTCCTCCTGGTGGGTTCATGGTCTCGCTGGCCTCAGGAGTGAAGTTGCAGACCTTCACAGTGAGTATTACAGCTGACAAAGGCAGTGTGGACCCAAAGAATGAGCAGCAGCAAGATTTATTGCAAAGAGCGAAAAAACAAAACTCACACAGTGTGGAAGGGGACCCCAGTGAGTTGCAGCTGCTGGCTCAGCCCCACCCACAACCTGCTGATTGGTCCATTTTACAGAGAGCTGATTGGTCCATTTTGACAGGGTGCTGATTGGTGCATTTACAATCCCTGAGCTAGACACAGAGTGCGGATTGGTGCATTTACAATCCTCTAGCTAGACATAAAAGTTCTCCAAGTCCCCACTAGATTAGCTGGACACAGAGCACTGATTGGTGCATTTACAATCCTCTAGCTCCACATATAAGTTCTCCCAGTCCCCACCTGACTCAGGAGCCCAGCTGGCTTCGCCTAGTGGATCCCGTGCCAGGGCCATGGGCAGAGGTGCCTGCCAGCCCCGCACCACAGGCACCTGCACTCCTCAGTCCTTGGGTGGTCAGTGGGACTGGGTGCCATGAAGCAGGGGGCAGCACACGTTGGGAGGGCTCAGGCGCCCATTGGGAAGGCTTAGGCCACGCAGGAGCCCAGCTGGCTTCGCCTAGTGGATCCCG
>NW_012114944.1:5293942-5301901 GCF_000951035.1 Colobus angolensis palliatus
GGGGGAGGGGAGAGGCGGGGTGTGGGGTCGGGACTCGGGCATGGTGGGCTGCAGGTCCTGAGCCCTGCCCCTTGGGGAGGCAGCTGAGGCCCGGCGAGAATTCAAGCTCGGTGCGGGCAGCCCAGCAGTGCTGGGGAACCAGGCGCACCCTCCACAGCTGCTGGCCCAGGTGCTAAGCTCCTCACTGCCAAGTGGCTGGCCACTCTGAGTGCGGGGCCTGCTGAGCCAGCGCCCACCTGGAGCTCATGCTGGCCCATGAGAGCCCCGAGCACGGCCCCAGTTCCTGCCTGCGCCTCTCCTTCCACACCTTCCCACAAACAGAGGGTGCTGGCTCCGGCCTCAGCCAGCCCAGGGAGGGGTTCCCAGGGTGCAGTGGGGGGCTGAAGGGCTCCTCAAGCGTGGCCAGAGTGGACGCCAAGGCCGAGGAAGTGCTGAGAGCGAGCGAGGGCCGCCAGCACGTTGTCACCTTTCAGTATCTTATTGCAACTAAGAGTCTGTTTTGTCAGTCTTAACATCTCTGTTTTAATGTTAACACTGCCTAGTTATGTCTAAACTCCAAAGGAAGGAAAGTATAATGAGGCACGTCTGACCCTTACTTCCTGTCATGGCCTGAATTAGCTTTTCAGGTTTCTTTGGGGTCCCCTTGGCCAAGAGGGGGATCTATTCAATTGGTTGGGGGGCCTAGAACTTTGCTTTTGGTTTACAGATTGATGCAAGAACCAGAAAATAGCCACAATTTATTAATATACTCAGGGCATTCCACTCCCAATAAGAAGGATGAATGACTTGCTCTCTGGATGGAGAATATTTATATCTAAATTCTGATTGTTTGGTGCTGCCTTTTACCCAATTTGGCATCTTGGATCCTACACTGCTGTCAGTGTTAAACATAAAATTTGGTTCCTCTTCCTTCTGCTGCAGATATTATATGCATCTGGTGGAAGATGCTCTTGTCAAAAGACAACTTGGACTCTTTCACCACCACAGTACCTTTCTGATTCATATAAGCTCAAGATTGTTAATGCTATTGACACCACAGACTGAACACAAACTTACTTAGCACTTACTACATAAAAATCTGAGTTGTATAATCAAGCAGAAAAAGTTAAGTAAGAGACAATTCCATGACCACTGATCATAAAATCTTCAATGAAATATAGCAAGCTAAATTCAGCAGTTAAAAAGATTACACACCATGATAAGTGGGATTTATTCCTGGAATGTAAGGTTGTTTCGATATATGAAAACCAATCAATGTAATATATTACAAAAACAGAATGAAGGGGGAAAAACATGTGATCATCTCAATTGATGCAGAAAAAAGTGATCTCACAAAATTCAACACCCTTTCATGATAAAAACACTTGACAAAATAAAAATAGAAAGAAATTACCTTAACATAATAAAGGCCCTATAATCCCAGCACTTTGGGAGGCCAAGACGGGCGGATCACGAGGTCAGGAGATCGAGACCATCCTGGCTAACACGGTGAAACCCCGTCTCTACTAAAAATACAAAAAATTAGCTGGGTGAGGTGGCGGGCGCCTGTGGTCCCAGCTACTCGGGAGACTGAGGCAGGAGAATGGCGTGAACCCGGAGGCGGAGCTTGCAGTGAGCTGAGATCCGGCCACTGCACTCCAGCCTGGGCAACAGAGCAAGACTCTGTCTCAAAAAAACAAACAAACAAACAAACATAATAAAGGCCATATATGAAAAGCCCATAGCTAATATCGTACTCAGTGGTGAAGGGCTGAAAGCTCTTCAAGATCAGGAATAAGACAAAGATGCCCACTTTTACCACTTCTATTCAACATGGTATTAGAAGTTCTAGTCAAAGCAATTAGGTAAAAAAAAGAAATGAAAGGCATAGAAATTAGAAAGAAAGAAGTAAAATTATCTCTGTTTATGGAAGGATACGATTTTATATACAGAAAACCCTGAAGACTACACCAAAAAAAAAATCTGTTATAACTAGTAAATAAATTAAGCAATGTGGTAAGATACAAAGTGAAAACACAAAAGTCAGTTGCATTTTTATACTGACAATGAACAATCTCAAAAGGAAATTACAAAAACAACCCCATTTACAATAGCATCAAAATGTATAAAATCCTTATAAATTAACTTAAGCAAGGAAGGAAAGACTTGTACAGTGAAAACTACAAAACATTGGTGAAAGAAATTCAAGAAAACATAAATAAATAAGAACATCTCATATTCATGGTTTGGAAGACTTAATACAGTTAAGATGGTAATTTTAAGTTGTGTATTTTAACACAATTTATAAGATTAGGGGAAAAAGAGATACAATTCCTACACAATAACAATCTGAGATAGCAATTTACATACATTCCTTATTGATAAACTCAGTGATGTCCACAAAAAGTCAGCATTTGGTCTGAAATCAAAATACCTGGGTTCAAATTTTTGGCTTACCGGTTGGACTTATACAAGGTTCTAACTTTCTCTAAGCCTCAGTGTAAGTTTAATTATCCATTAAGTTAGAGTAATAATACCTACTTTCAAACTTGGTTTACAGATTAAATGAAATAATATGCCAGATGACCTAGACACACAGCACATAATATAGATGCTCAAGTTTTGTTGAAGAAAAAATTGGAAGAATGTCATACCTGAGTAGATCACTTATAAATCAAAGCAATACTTATTATTGGGTATTACTATGTGGAGAGTTATGAGAAGAAAAAACTTCAGTCTAATGAAAAATAGGCTCAGAAGAGCAACAGTATGTATGTATTTAATTTGTATACAGTTGACCCTTAAGCAACAAAGGGGTTGGAGGATCTTTGTACAGTCTAAAATCCCATGTAACTTTTGACTCCTCAACAACTTAACTACTAACAGCTTTCTGTTGGCCAAAACCTTACTAGTACCATAAGCAGTTCATTAAATCATGTTTTGTTTGTTACATGTATTACATGCTGTATTCTGACAATAAAGTAACCTAGAAAAGAGAAAATGCAATTAGGAAAATCATAAGGAAGAGAAAAAACATTTACAATACTGTACTGTATTTATCCATACCGTAAGTTTATGTCATCTATTTATAAGATGAATCATCTGTCTGAAATGGTGAGCAACTGCAGTTGCAGACCTCAATCTAGAGTACATAACAAACTATTCCACTTTTTTCTTATAATCCATGACTTTTCTCTGCTTCTTGAAAGCACTTCCAGCATCACTAGTGGCTCTTAGTATGGGTCCCACAGTGTTATTTCAGGTTCTCAGTATTGCTCTAAACATGGTGAAAAATACATGAGAACCTTGAGAGATCACTTTTTGCTGCAATTCACAATTTACTGAAGAGAGAATCTACCCTCACAGAGATGATTATGGTCACAAAGTGCTTTAAGTGGATATTCATAACATCTGAGCTCATCACAGTAGTAACAGGAGGCATCTACAAAATTATTACAGTAGTACAGTATGTGCTGCAGTGAATTTTATGCAGTTATGATTTTATACTGCATCTTCACATTTGTTTACATTTCTCTGGACTGTGAATGGTAACATGTACAGTCTGTATGCCTAAGTTTTGATAAATCTTAACTTCTTATTATAGACTTCTGTGTATTTTATGGTAGTAAATGATAAAATAGACTAGTACTACATATATTTTATGCATCATGACATACCTAATTTTTCTTAACTTTTTTGATATTTCTAAGCTATGCTGTTTGTAACTTTTTTCAAATTGTCACAAATCTCAAAAAAATTTTCCAATCCGCTTATTGAAAAAAATTCATATATAGGTGGATTAGTGTAGTTAAAACTCATGTTGCTCAAGGGTCAACTGTAAATATCTTTATTATTTAATATATATTATTTAAAATACATTTATTTTATATATGCATATGTATGTGTATATAATAAATAAGATATATAGACATGAGGTCATCCTAAGGTCTTGAGTGTTATCCCTTTATAGACAAAGGAATCAAAAAAGAATCTCAAGGAAGTCTCAACCTATTAAAAAAGGTGCACATACATAAAGGAGCCTTTAAAGGAATCCTCAAGAATTCAAATAGTTCATTTATGATGGTATACAAGATTAAGAGCATTCACTGGACTAATAAAAATAGTAAAATGCAACTGTAAATTGTTAGAAATTAATGCATATGTATAATTTAAGACAGTATCCAATCAGAATTATATTATTATTAAGTTGATGGCATAGCTTTCAAGTATAGGAAAGATATGTAGACATTTACAGGATATAATAAAGGTACACAGACCTTACTAGTATAGAAAAGATATGCTAAGGGCTCAGTCTACGTCTGAGGGCAAAAACCGTGCCAGGACACACCAGAGGCAATAAACCATCCTTAGCTACCTCTGCATGCCTTACCCAGAAGCCACCTGGGTGCATGCTAAACAGAGCTGCCAAGGAAGGGAGGGGGAGGGGACAAACTTACGTGGCCATTTTGCAATGGAATTCACTTATTGAGACCAGAGAGATGACTGACCAAAGTTTCCATAGGTCTCTCAGCTGAGGAATTTGCACTGAGATTAGGAATATGATTTGCCAAATTAATTTCTTAGCCCTAAAGGAACCAGATCCTTTTAATCAGTTGGCCCATCTGTCCTGGAGATTTCTTGGAGAGAAACAGTAGACTTTGATTTATCAAGGAATTGCATGCTTATTGGTAGGACAAGCTTCTAGGGAACCTCTGGCCTTAACTAGTATCACAAGCCTCTGAGCTGCCCCTGAGGGAGATAAAATAAAAGCTATCCTGTGAAGACCACAGCGCTTTTAGCAGAATCTGTGTGGGCAGCCTTCATCTGATTCTTTTCTTTCTTCTAATATCTAGACACTTCATTGGTTCTTACTCTGGCTTTAGACCTTGGACTTGAACTTTCAGAGTCTTCTCCTCAACTCTACCCCTGATTAAATAGCTCGAGGCCCCCTCCTGTTCTTTCCAGTCCCTGAACTTCCTTATCTTTGGTGATCCAATCCCCATTCCAGACTAGGTTCAATCACCTTTCTGTTATCAATCTAGCACACCTCAGAATTTTCCCTCATTCAAGCCCCAAGAGTACCAAGAAAGAAAACCCAGCCAACTAAGTGCCCTCACACTAGGAATGGGAAGATGTAGTTGGGGACCATCTGTCCTGCTTGCTCACCCTCTAGAGACCCTTTCCAAAATCCTGTCCACCCACCACTAAAGACTTCCTTTATTCTGGTGGCGGAGAAGTGAGTAAGTGATTTTCCCCACTCCCATGACCCTGTCTCCACCTCAGTGACCTGGGTCAAGAATAAGAAGAGAGAGTAGTGCCTGAATAATTACCTCACCTGAGACTCACAATCACCCTGTCAAGTACATATATATGTACAATCACATCATATACACTTAAGAGCTGATATGGTTTGGCCATGTCCCCACCCAAATCTCATCTTGAATTGTAGTTTCCATAATCCCCATGTGTCATGGGAGAGACCCAGAGGGAGGTAATTGAATCATAGGGGCGGTTACCTCCATGCTGTTCTTGTGATAGTGAGTGAGTTTTCAAGAGATCTGATGGTTTTATAAGGGGCTTTTCTCCCTTTTGCTCAACACTTCTCCTTGCTGCCACCACAATTTTAAGTTTCTTGAGGCCTTCCCAGCCTTGCAAAACTATGAGTTAATTAAACCTCTTTCTTTTTAAATTACCCAGTCTCGGGTATTTCTTCATAGCAGTGTGAGAACAGACTAATACAAGAGCTAAGAAAAGCTTCCATTTTTAAATAAAATGTCTAACTCTTCCAAAAAGAACAGTGCTTATTGAAATAAATGAAAAAAGGATGGTTGTTTTAAATCAGTATGACTAATGTTAAAAAAAAAAAAAAACAGCTGGTAAGGAATACTAGATAATCACATACACACAAGCTACCAACTAGGAACATTACAGTGTTATACCTACCATAATTTACTTCTCCCTCCCCATGTAGTCACTCAGAGTAGCAGCTGTGAACTTGGGCTTTGCATATTGGAGACCATTAGGAAAAGCAGCATGATTCATCATCTTCTGTTTGTGTTACTTTAACTTAGTCATTTGGAGGCAGATCTTCTGAGACACTAACAATAGTCTGAGACTAAATTGATTTTTTTCTTTAAATAACTTGTGGATTTTTTAACTCTTGAAATTTCTGCCATTTCAGGTAAAGATGCATAAAATCTTTGAGTGAGAAGGGAACTTGGAGGTCACCTAGAACAATCTCTCATCCTCATCAAACTATCTTCTACAGCATTGCTGGAAGCTATACAGACACACTTTGAGTTCTTCCAGCAATGAGAAGTTCACCACTCAAAAGAAAGACCATTTTGATTTTTCAGATAGCTCTAATTATTATGTTTTTCTTTTATATATTCCTATGTAATCAATCAGTAGTTTGTTAAAATTTGTTCTTCTAGCTTTATCCAGGAGTGTAATATTCTGTTCTCACATTGCTATAAGGAACAACCCAGGACTGGGTAATTTACAATGAAAAGAGGTTTAATTGGCCCACGGTTCCACAGGCTGTGCAGGAAGCATGGCTGGGGAGGCCTCAGGAAACTTACAATCATGACAGAAAGCAAAGACAAAGGAGGCACATCTTACATGGCCAGAGCAGGAGGAATAGAGAGATAGAGAAGGTACTACATACTTTTAAACAACCAGATCTCATGATTACTCACTCGCTGTCATGAGAACAGCACCAAAGGGAAAATTTTCCCCCTTGATCCAATCACCTCCAACCTGACCCCATTTCCAACAGTGTGAATTAAACTTTGATATGAGATTTGAGCAAGGATAAAGACCCAAACCATATTATTCCACACCGACCCCTCCCAAATCTCATGTCATTCTCACATTTCCAAATACAATCATGTCTTTCCAACAGTACACCAAAGTCTTAACTCATGCCAGCATTAGCTAAAAAGTCTAAAGTCCATTGTCTCGCCTGAGACCAGGCTAGTCCCTTTCACCTATAAGCCCGTAAAATAAAAAACAAGTTAGTCACTTCCAAGATAATATGAGGCTATAGGCATCAGGTAAACAATCCATTTCCAAAAGCAAAGTCCACCAAAAGCAAGGGACTACAGGTGCCAAGCAAATCCAAAACCCAGCAGGGCAGTCATTAAATCTTAAAGCTCTAAAATAATCTCCTTTGACTCCATGTCTCACATCCAGGCCACACTAATGCAAAGGGTGGGCTCCCAAGACCTTGAGCAGCTTCTCCACTGTGGCTCTGCAGGGCCCATCCCACACAGCTGCTCTCAAAGCCTGGCACTGAGTGTTTGTGAGTTTTCCAGGTGCATGGTGTAAGCTATCAGTGAATCTACCATTTTTGGGTCTGGAGGATGGTGGCTGTCTTCTCACAGCTCCATTGGGTAGTGCCCCAGTGGGGACACTGTTTGGGGGCTTCAGCCCCACATTTCCCCTCTGCACTCCCCTAGTAGAGGTTCTTAATGAGGGCCCCAATTTCAAAGCAGGCTTCTCCTTGGACATCCAGGCTTTACATTCTGAAACCTAAGTGGAGGCTCCCAAGTCTCTACTCTTGCACTCTGCACACCTGCAGGCTTAACACAACATGGAAGCCACCAGGGCTTAGAGCTTGCTCACTCTGGAGCAGTGACCTGAGATGTATCTGGGGCCCTTTTAGCCATGGCTGGAGCTGGAGTGGCTGGGATACAGGGAGCAGTGTCCCAAGGTTGTGTAGGGCACCGGGGCCCTGGGGACACAGCTCACAAAACCATTCTTCCCACCTAGGCCTCCAGGTTAATGATGGGAAAGGCCATGAATGTCTTTGAAATGCCTTGGAGGCATTTGCCTCGTTGTCTTGGCTATTAATATTTGGCTTCTCTCTTTTTTTTTTTTATTCTTCTTATACTTTAAGTTCTAGGGTACATGTGCATAACGTGCAGGTTTGTTACATATGTATACTTGTGCCATGTTGGTGTGCTGCACCCATCAACT
>NW_012114944.1:5302006-5342123 GCF_000951035.1 Colobus angolensis palliatus
CATTGTTCAGTTCCCACCTATGAGTGAGAACATGCAGTGTTTGGTTTTCTGTTCTTGTGATAGTTTGCTGAGAATGATGGTTTCCAGCTGCATCCATGGCCCTACAAAGGACACAAACTCATCCTTTTTTATGGCTGCATAGTATTCCATGGTGTATATGTGTCACATAGCATCTCTTTACTTATGCAAATTTCTGCAGCAGGATTGAGTTTTTCCACAGAAAATGGGTTTTTGTTTTCTACCACATGGCCAGGCTGAAAATTTTCCCAATTTTTACACTTTGCTTTCCTTTTAAATGTAAGTTCCAGTTTCAGATAATCTCTTTGCTTATGCAAATGAGCATACACTGTTAGAAGCAGCCAGGTCACACTTTCAACACCTTGCTGCTTAGCAATTTCTTCTACCAGATACTCTAAATCATCTCTCTCAAGTCCAAACTTCCACAGATCTCTAGGGCAGGGCACAATGCCTCCAACGTCTTCGCTAATGCATAAGAAAAGTGACCTTTGCTCCAATTCCCAGTAATTTCCTCATCTCCATTTGAGACCTCATCAGCCTGGCCATCTCTATCCGTATCACTATCAGCATTTTGGTCAAAACCATTCAACAAGTCTCTAGAAAGTTTCAAACTTTCCCTCATCTTCCTGTCTTCTTGAGTCCCCCAAACTGTTCCAACCTCTGTCCATTACTCACTTCCAAAGTCACTTCCACATTTTTAAGTATTTTTATAGCAATGTCCCACTTTCCAGCACCAATTTTCTGTATTAGTCCATTCTTGCATTGCTATAAAGAACTACCTGAGACTGGGTAATTGATTTAAAAAAAAAAAAAAGAGGTTTAATTGGCTCACGATTCTGCAGGCTGTAAAGGAAGTATGGCTGGGGAGACCTGAGGAAACTTACAATCATGGCAGAAGGCAAAGAGGAAGGAGACATGTCTTACATGGCCAGAGCAAGAGGAAGAGAGAGGGTGGAAGGTGCTGCATACTTTTAAACAGCAGATCTCGTGATTACTCACTCACTGTCATGAGAACAGCACCAAAGGGGAAATTTGTGGCCTTGATCCAATCACTTCCCACCAGACCACACCTCCAACATTGGAGATTAAAATTTGACATGAGATTTTGTCAGGGACAAAGACCCAACCATATAAGGGAGGAAATTATTTTCCTGATCACATAATATCTCTTCAACTAAGGCAGATTTTATGTTTGTTTTATCTTCTCATTTCTAAGATAAGAATCTATAGCTTCTCTAAATTTTCCTTTAGACTCCTCAGCATCCTAGACACTCTCCTTTGAATGAATAGCTCTCTTGGAAAATGGCATGAAATTTTAACAGAAGGCTCCTGATGTGACCTGGCCTGGGCCAGGTCTTTGTAGAGCCTCTGTGAGTACAATGCTTCCACACATGCAACTCTGGCTTTCTTAGAAGCCATGCCACATTATTGTCTCATCTGAGTTTGCAGGTGTGGAAGCTCCTGGTGTCCTTCTCAAATAGTGTGCCTTACTTTCAGGGTGTCCCTGGTTCTGTCACTCAAGGATTCACTTTTTAACTCAAATTTACTCTTTTATATATTTATAGCTGCTAAATTTTATCTTGTAAGCTTTAACCCAATATGCCAGATATCAAGACCACTTAACTATTATTTACTGTCTCTTCCAAATTTTCATCATTCCAAAATGTGAGGAGTGTTTTCAAAGACTTTATCTTTGATGATAATTCTTACTACTGAAGGAAAAAGCAAACCAGTAGAGACATCAACCCTGTAATGAATGATATTTGGAGAAGTTTTATAAGCTGGATGCTGAACTAGAGCCTAATGAAAAAAACACTTCCCAGCTATCAGAGAGTTACATATCTTGACGACATTCGCAAGACCCCTAAACCACAATTGCCCATAGAAGTTTTTTACCCAATAAAATACTTTGGCCTACATAAAGGTACTTCATAAGAAGCAGCCCTCAAAACTCACCATTGCATTTCATGTAAGGATTTATTGAGCAGATGGTTTACTACATGACATATGTCCTCTTTGCAAGGACCCAACAGAAGCTTCATGCTCTCAGTGCTGTTTCTCTTTCCTATAGACACTTGTATTTATGATGTTTCCTCTTTACTTTGACTGTTAGGAAGCCCACAGCAACATTTGTAAACTACCTCTAGGAAGTGTACAAAGTATGGAATAACAGAATGTCATGGCACACATTTTATGAAGCAACAACGCACTCAGTTCCCTCTTATTTCCTTTAACATTGTTTTTCCTTTACCCTAATTTTCTCACTCTTTTGTGTCATCTTATTAAACTTTATGTATTGTTAAAGCCATCAAAAATCTTTTTAGAATAAGGATAAAAATAGAAGATAGATAAACAATCCAGGCCACATGTTCTAAGGATTTTATCAACAACAATATCATGAGAATTTTGCTAGAAGGTTTGCTGCATCAAAATACATACACTATATTTATAGCTTTAACATGATCCACAGGACTTACGATTATTTATTTATTTAACTTTTTTTTTTCTTTTTGAAACAGAGTCTCACCCTGTCACCCAAGCTGGAGTGCAGTGGTGCAATCACAGCTTGCTGCAGCCTCAACCTCCCAGGGTCAAGTAATCCTCCTGCCTCAGCCTCCTGAGTAGCTGGGACTATAGGACTACAGGCACTCACCACCACATCTGGTTAATTAATTTTTTATTTTTTGTAGAGATGGGGTCCCACTATGTTCCCCAGTCTCAATTATTTAAAAGAACAAGGAAAATAAGGAAATGTCCTTGTCCTAGTAGAACCATACCAGTTCCTGACAATTACCACTTTTCTAATTATTTACAAATCATAAGTATAGTTGCCATTTTTAGAATTTTTCCAGGGATTAATATCAAGCTAGAAATTCAGGAATTAATATAAAGCTATCCACTCTGTTTGTGGAGGGCGGCATACATATTTTGTTTTTTCTTTCGAAATCGGGGATATTTGCTCATTCCAAGTATTCTGGAATTCCTCCTATCCTTCATGTCTTATTTAAAGATCACTGATAATAGCTTTGAATGATTAACTGTCAGTTCTCTCAGTATTCTGGAGCAATTAAGAAATGCAGTGAACTTTATATTTAAGCCCAAGAAAAATTAAGCATCATTCTTTTGAGAATAAGGTTTAAAGTATGTTACAAGCTGTTCAAGTGGTTAAACTAGAATAATTAGTATTTTGTGCAAATAATTTTACCCCAAATATAAGCCTCTAGAGAGAGAAGTAGGAGAGTTCAGGAAATTAAAATTTATTGTGCACTCACTGTGTATGGGTACCACACTAGGTGGTTTACACACCTAATTTCACATTTGTAATAATCCTATAAGGATAAAAAAAAAAAAACCATTGGGTACTAGGCTTAGTACCTGGGTGACAAAATAATATGTACAAAAAACCCCCGTAGAACAAGTTTTACCTGTAACAAACCTGCACATGTATTCCTGAACCTAAAATAAAAGTTAAGAAAAAAAAACTTACAATCTAAGTGATTGTGTTATCTTACAGAAGAAAAAAAGTTAAGTTTCAGGGAGGTTAAATAGCTGCCTTAGATCACAAAGATAAACTATACAGCTGGGTCTTGAACCCATAGCTCATGCTTTTTCCCCCATATCAAACACGTGAAGTAACATAAAATGGTTAGCCATTTATACCTTTATCTGATTGGAAAATGACAGTCATGAGGTTTATGCCTGTCTTGGTAATCTTATTCCTTCAACACAAAAGTCAACTTGGAGCTAAGAAAACCTACATGAAAGAAGAGTTTTGAGTCCCTAGGAAAAACAAATTGCAAAGAAAATACACTTTACCAGAGTACTAAGAGGTAGTAAGGCTGCCATACCAAAGGCCGAAGGGAAAATTCTCATAGTAAGAATGAGATATGGCTGGGTGCAGTGGCTCACATCTGTAGTCCCAGCACTTTGGGAGGCCAAGGCAGGTGGCTTTATTGAGCTCAGGAGTTCAAGACCAGCCTGGGCAACATGGCAAAACCTCATCTCTACCCCCCCACTCCCCCAAAAAGAAAAGAAACAAAAAGTTAGCTAGGCGTGGTGGTGCGCACCTGTGGTACCAGCTACTGAGGAGGCTGAGGTGGGAGAATCACTTGTGCCTGGGAGGCAGAGGTTGCAGTGAGCCAAGATGGTGCCATTGCACTCTAACCTGGGTGACAGAGTGAGACCCTGTTTCAGAAAAACTTAGAAAAGGAGAATGAGATATATCATTATGAAAAAATAAGACAATATCCTTAGAGCAAAGTGAAGAAAAGGAAAAACAAAAGTTAGATCAGTTAGTGACAGAACATTATCAGGCAATGGAAGATTATAACTAAAGTTTAGTTAAGAAAAAGATATCTATATTTAGTTACTTATATTTCTTTAAATTTGCTTTAATTGCAGTTGAAGCCATAGTAATAACATGTATAGAAGAGACTGATCCAGGGGGTTGGGGCAGGCTCCTGTTGTCTCTCCTTTGATAATAATCTGCTGACTGTAGTGCTTAATTCCAAGTAAGAAGTTGGAGCCACTGAATGTATACATTATACTGCCCCAGCATCTAGGAACAAAGGAAAAAAAGTCTTCTAAATTTGAGATTATTAAATAATTAGTATATAATAGAACATATAATCTTTTGAAGAAGTAATTCATAAGAAAGGGTTTATAAATATGTTGCTGATTTTAAATAAAACAATGTGTTTCTCAGGAGTGTAAATTAGTTCAACCCTGTGGAAGACAGTGTGGCAATTCCTCAGAGTCCTAAAGACAGGAATACCATTTGACCTGGCAATCTCATTATTGGGTATATACCCAAAGGAATGTAAATCATTCTATTATAAAGACACATGCACGCATATGTTTATTGCAGCACTATTCACAATAGCAAGGACATGGAATCAACCTAAATGCCCAACAATGATGGACTGAATAAAGAAAATGTGGTACGTATACACGAGGGAATACTATACAGCCATTAAAAAGAATGAGATCATGTCCTCTGCAGGGACATGGATGGAGCTGGAGGCCATTATCCTTAGCAAACTAACACAGGAACAGAAAACCGAATACCACGTGTTCTCACTTGTAAGTGGGAGCTAAATGATGAGAACACATGGACACATAGAGGGAAACAACCCACAGTGGGGCCTATTGGAGGGTGGAAAGTGGGAGGAGGCAGAGGGAGAGGATCAGGAAAAATAACTTATGAGTACTAGGCTTAATACCTGGGTGATGAAATAATCTGTCCAACAAACTCCCACGACACACGTTTACCTATGTAACAAACCTGTACATGTACCCCTGAACTCAAAAGTCAAAACAAAAAAAAAGCGTGGTTCTCAAATTTCCATCAGACGCCAGAGTATTTCCTGAATTCATTCAAGGTGACTAGCATACACTTCTAGGGAGACATAATTACAATGCAATACAGGTAAAGATCCAATTGTATTGTTACTTACCTGGCACAAGGTTACTTCTGATAACTGATAAAAGAATGAATTGAAGAGCAAACATTTATCATTTTTTATCCAACAGTATACAAGAGAGAGGGTGTTTCTGTTATATATGATAAACATTGATTCCTTACATAGAAGCATACCTACACCAAAAAGGGCAACCCATACAGATAATTCTCCATAACAGAAAGAGACCTTAAAAGCATACAATATTTTGTTCTATTTTTGCCTCTTACTTTCTATTCCAGCTACTCATAATCATGTCTGCACTCAAGCAGATCTAAACCTGTTGAGATTTCAGGAGCTCCAGCCTATGGAATCCTACCATGTGCCTTTTAGTCCCTAACCCTAGAACCTAGTACCTGTCATCTCCATTTATCTGGTAGCAGCTGCCACTAGAAAAGCAATAGTCCTCCTATTTTTAGTATCTACAACATACTAGCAGACACTGAGCTGATCTCATTTCATAATTAATCTCAAACCTCATCACAATCCTACAAGTTCTAATAATACCCCAATTTAAAGTTTAGGAAGCAAGGCCAGAGAGCCAATAAGTGGCAGAACCAGAATTGAAAACCAGGCACATCCAACTCTAAAACTTTACCTTTCCAATAAGTCACATTGCCCCTCTAATTACGAACAGAGTGTCCTCTTCCTCCTCAGTACCCACTCCTTCTTTCCCTGATCTTTTCTGAGTTAAGCACTTTACACCATAACATTATGTCTTGAGTCAATTAGGAGACTTTTACTGTCACTCTGCAGTTCCAAGTAGCAGTAAACCTATCTCAAACTGGCTTGAGCACTGAAGCAGCTTTATTTGGTTCAAGTAACTAGAAAGTTTATTGCGGCACTATTCACAATAGCAAAGACTTGGAATCAACCCAAATGTCCATCTGTGACAGACTGGATTAAGAAAATGTGGCACATATACACCATGGAATACTATGCAGCCATAAAAAAGGATGAGTTTGCGTCCTTTGTAGGGACATGGATGCAGCTGGAAACCATCATTCTTAGCAAACTATCACAAGAGCAGAAAACCAAACACCGCATGTTCTCACTCATAGGTGGGAACTGAACAATGAGATTACTTGGACTTGGGAAGGGGAACATCACACACTGGGGCCTATCATGGGGAGGGGGGAGGGGGGAGGGATTGCATTGGGAGTTATACCTGATATAACTGATGAATTGATGGGTGCTGACGAGTTGATGGGTGCAGCACACCAACATGGCACAAACCTGCACGCTATGCACATGTACCCTAGAACTTAAAATATAATAAAAAAAAAAAAGTAGGAAAGCATTAAGCATGCTTTGCTCAGGGCTCCAGCCTCATTTTTCTACTGTTCTGCTGCCTATGCTTGACTCCTTAAGTTGCCTTCAGAAGATAGTTAAAGGGAAAAAAAAGTCTCACTTCAGAGAACCATCTGACAAAACTACTAGGGTTCCCTCTGATGACCACTCTAAGCAAGTCACAATGGTCAACAACAGTAATATGCTATGGCTGCCTTAGGGCCATGTTCTCCATCTCTGGAATAGTTCCTGAACAAAACATTCTAGCAAGAGGAGTAAGATTACCTGGTTGGACTAGAACAGTGGTTCTGTGTATTATCACCTGGTGATCTGTACATACACTACCAACTCCCAGGCCACATCCCAGATCAATTCATCTCTAGAGCTGGCATCCTGGTGTTTATAATTTTGTTAAACTCCACAAGTAATTGGAATGTGCATCAGAGTTAGAAACAACTGGCTTACACTTATCAGATCACATTCCTGGAGTTGAGAGCGGGATCAATCCCACTCACTCTGCATGCACCCCTCCGGGCTGAAGTGGAATGGGTGGGATAGATGCAGGAGGGGTCAATGCCTCTGCAGCATTTACCATGCCTTGTTTTAAAATGGCCTCTTCCCCACTACACCATAAACTTCATGAAAATATAAAGTGTGTCAGGTCTACTCACTATTGTGCCTAGCAAGTACCTGGATGTAACAGTAAATATCCATTGAAAGTTTTTAATGAATGAATGATTTGCAGACTCTATAAGGCTGGCTTTGCAAGCAAGTCCCATTCTCCTTTAAATGAGACAGACATCTTCTTCAGATTAACCTCTCAGTGTCCACTGTCACTCTGGCTGAAAACTCTCAGGGATTCTCCCCTGCCTGCTTCATAACCTCCAGCTTCTTTACCATGTGTTAAAAGTCAGCCACAGTTTATCCTTTATCTGCTTCTCCAGTGCCATCCCTGAGGATTACCTGCACTCAGAATACCTCATCTTTACTGAATTCTTCTCAAACCCATTCTACCTACAAGAAGCTGCTTTTTTCCCCACCATCAAGAATGGCTATAAAATAACCTTACTTTCATTCAAAAATTGAACTAACGCTCTATGCAAAGTGTCTTGGATCATATGAAGGATAATAATAACACCATAATAACAACCAACACTTTTCCAGCTCCTGTAAAAGCAAGCAACTTCTCTCTTGTCCTATAATATGGCACTTTATGTGTTACATATTAACAGGTTGCAGCATAACATACTAACTGCAATGACCTTAGGAAATGGTTATGTTTGTTACCCTAAGTTTCCCAGATGGGAAAAATGAGGCACAAGGAGACTATGTGACTTATCCAAAGCCACACAGCTAGTAAGTTGCAAGCCCAGGATTTGAGCTTGTTATATGACTTCAGAATCCAGGCACTTAACCATTACAACCTTGACAGGCAGAAAAAGAGCAAATAAGCCATGACAATAGGCTGGGCTATGAAAGTGGCAGTGGGAATGAGAAGAAAGGGTCATCCATGTATTTACAGAGAGGTATCATAAAGGAAAGGCAAACAGTGAAATCTCAACAATACCATAGCTTATAGCTGTATAATGAAAATGAACCCAAACTGCCACATTACAGGATGAGAGAGGAAACCTTGGCAGAGTATAAGTTCTCATAAAAGATGGGCTCTTAAACAAGATATTTTTATGATCTGAAGATTAATAACATGTAATGGGCTGATCATGAGAGGGTTTGAATGTGAGGGTGGCCAGGGGTCAGAGCCAGGCAAGAATCTGAGGATTGTGGTCCCCCATCCATTGTCTAATGCCTGAGTCAGGCTGAGGCTCAAAAAATAAAAAAGTCAAAAACAGAATCATGATCTCAGAGACCCAGCCCATGTGGCGTGTGTCCTCTTGAGAGAGGCCCCTGGTTTTCAGAAGTCTAGAAATGTGTGTAGAGAAATAAGGCAAAACACAGCAGGTGATGCCAGCTGGAACCTTCTCTGTTTTATTCATGCCTCGTTGGCAGACGGCTGGTTCCCAGGAGGTGGCTGAATCTCACAAGGTTCAGATGTTAGAGGAAACAAATAAGTAATTGTGCTGAACCTCAGCTTGGATTCATTCTGGGGTGTGGACAAGCGTTTGTGTCTCCAGAGACTGCAGTGAAGTGGAAAGCATCTATTAGCCAGCTTGGTGATCTGAACTGAACAGAATAATTGAACTGTTGCCAAATCTGTGGGTGACTAGATGTCCTGTGTAAGCCAGGACAATCCTGAGAAATCATGGTCATTGTCAACCGTGGCCTACACTTGAAAGGTATGGCATGTCCCCATTTTCCCTTGGAAACACATTATGCATCTCCCTAAACTTGTTTAAGTTTGGTTACATTTCTTATAGTAACTAAGTGTATTTTCATCTTTTATATTTTTCTACCTAGATAACTAACAAGTCTATTCCCTGCTCTGTCAAAGACTTCCCCTTTATATATTTTAAAACTATTTGATGCATCAAGCCTTGCCCTTCTATTCTAGTTCAATTCAGAGGTCAGAATTAGAACAACTTCTGAGTGCTCCCCTAGCTGCAAGATCTTAATGCTCAGAGTTGGACAGGTGAAGGGAAAATAATTAAAAGGCTGGTCCTTCCCTTCAAGTAGCTCTCAAATCTTTGGGGATACAAACACAGCTTTATATCATAGAAATCTATGACCACAGTGTAATGAAAATGACATAAGATCTCAAGTGATGAATAGATCGCAGGGAGGTTTCCTAGAGGAGGCAACTCTCAGTTTGGCCTTGAGGAGTAAGATTTCAACAAGAAAAGAAAACGGTCACTTGAATCCTCTGTGATTCCCTTAGAAATAAGGTGTGATGTGAATAAAAAGTAAAATAAATACTCAAGTTGTAATATTTTCAGGGAATCTGTATGAAGACATCCAGAAGGTAGTTAGCAGTTCCGGACCGTGAGTACAGACATGGAAGCCACATGCCTATGATGATGAGCAAAGTCATGAGGTAGATAGAACACACCTGGAGAAATGGAAGAGAAGCCTGAGTAAGGAATCTTAGGGAACACCTGAGTGTAAGGCAGAGACAAAAGTGGAGACACTAACATGAGCTAAGAGCAGTTGTCAGAGAGAACAGCAAACTGTCAGCATGCCAATAATATATCAGGTAGGATCAAGACTGAGGAGAGGCCACAGGATTTGACATTTGAAAGCCATTCTCAGCCTTCCTAAGAGTAGTTTCAGTGAAGCAGTAAGTGTGGATGCCTGATTGGATCCAAAGTGTGGATGCCACATTGGATCAAGAAATGAAAGGGACGTGGGGGATGATGTTGGGAGCTCCTCTTTATCAGCAAGTGAGATGAATGGAAGATAGCATCTTAAATGGAGATTTGGTGAAGAAAAGGATTTTCCTTTTAACAACAGTCAGGCACTATGGAAATTAGTTAAATCAAGTGATTTCTCACCCTTTGGGGGTTTATAGTCCTAGCAAGATTTACAAGAAGTAAGAAGCCTCAAAATGACCATGTTTGGAAAACTGTGGACGCAGTTGAAAACAAAGGCAAAATTTCTGTGAAGCTGATGAAGCTGAAGTTTCAAGACCCTTCCATTGCATGAAATCCTCCAGAATTTCAACTTAATTTTCAACTTAATTTTGTATTTATGACTTTTTATTCTTTTTCTTAAGGAGGACTCCAAATTTATAAACACTTTGAAACCAAGAAAACGTGGATTGCCACTGACCAAGAATAAATAAAATTGTCACTCTCTTTAAACGTCATGAACAGACTCAAAATAATTAATTCCTTACCATTGTAGATGGTCGAGCCAAGGTTGGAATCATGTAAGAGAATGACATAGAAGAAACTGAGTACCTGGGTGATGAAATAATTTGTGCATCAAACCCCCGTGACACAAGTTTACCTATATAACAAACCTGTACATGTACCGCTGAACCTAAAAGTTTGTTTGTTTGTTTGTTTGTTTGTTTTGAGATGGAGTCTCGCTCTGTTGCCCAGGCTGGAGTGCAGTGGCATGATCTCGGCTCACTGCAACCTCCGCCTCCCAGGTTCAAGCAATTCTCCTGTCTCAGCCTCCTGAGTAGCTGGAACTACAAGCGCACGCCACCATGCCTGGCTAATTTTTGTATTTTTAGTAGAGACGGGGTTTTGCCATATTGGTCAGGCTGGTCTCGATCTTCATGACCCTTAGGTGATCCGCCTGCTGTGGCCTCCCAAAGTGCTAGGATTACAAGCATGAACCACCACGCCCAGCCCCTAAAAGTTTTAAAAATAAATAATGCAAAAGACTGATCCTTATGTGCTAGAACAGAAAAAAAAAAAAAAGAAAAAAGAAAAGAAGGGAATGAGTCTAATCTGCAACAGAATGAAGTCAATGGTCCATAAGCTCTCTCTCAACACATTGGCTCCAACTTTGTAAAGTTTCACCCCTTTTAAAAGGAACAATTCTCAAGGATTTTTTTACTCATATTTTTAAATACAGTAGTTCTCAACCATTAAGGTAAATACATACATACATGCATACATACATACATACATACATAGTAGAGATCTAGTTACACATGATCTTGACATGTAACTATGGAAAAAATGTAGATTTTTTTAAAGTTGCAAGTTCTAAGTCTGATTCTACTACCAATCCATTTTGTGTTCAGCTTTATTCTATCTTGTAAGGAATATGATTCTTATTCTGTTTAGAGAAACAAACAAATAACTGTCTGCCTGCCTCCAGCAGCTTTTATTTTCTTTAATTTTTAATATAAAATTACTTTGTATCCATTATAGTATTTCTAAGGTTTTGGTATAATTGCTCTATTAGCTTGGTCAAATTAGTTGGAAAGTTAACTACCATTTATTATAGAACAGTTTACACACAGGAATTAACCATTCATTAAAAGTTGTTAAAATATTACCTATAAATCCATCTAGCCAAGGGCATTTCTGAGAACTAGTTATCTGACAATTTTTATAATTTTTTTTAGTGATTACTAGATATTTTAAATTTTCTCATTTTAGGTAATTTTGGTAATAGAGTTTTTCCTTAAGAATCATTCATTTTATGCAGATTTTTTAAAACCTTGACATATATTATTCAATAATTATTTTAATAATCTGTATATCTAATTTTTTCTTTTCCTTGAATACGCTTGTCAAAAGTTCATGCCTTTATTGTTTCTAAAAAGATAGCTCTTTAATTTATTAAGCAATTACACAACTTTTCCATTTTATAATTTTTTAGTGCTATTGTCAAATCTTAATTGTTCTGAAATTTGAATGTATCTTTCAATAAATGCTGAAGAAATTTGGCAGTGGACATGTAAAGATGTGAACTGAGTCACAGTTGTAGTTGACACATATATGTGATGGTAGCTATGCATGAAGATGTGTTCATTCAGTTGACACCTCAGACGATTTATTTGCATTGATAGCCCAACATGGGGTTAAATTTTAACTTTAAAATAATTGCTTCAATTTCATTTTTTAAAATGACCTAAAATATCACACCATGTGGTTGCATTGAAATGAAATTTTTTGTTTATGCAGATGATTTGCCATCTCGTACAAGGCAATACAATTAAAGATGGTCAAAGTTGACAGATTTCTCACATAGATAATAGAGCTTCCAAAGCTAGGAATGGGGGTATGACCAATTCTGGCTGACTTTCTAGAGATGCTAATTGTGATCCAGCTATATGTACTTCAGTTAAGGAAAAAAATTATTAGTTCAACCCAGTAGAAAAAGTAAGTAAACCTCTTTAAATATACTTTCAAATTAAACTGTCAGTTCTAAAGATGAATAGCAGTTATGGCCAGAAGAACAGGAATGAAGAACAGTGTGTCACGATGATGTAACACAAAACTGATGATTCCAAAAAGACATGCAGAAAGGTTTTCAGACTTTGAATGCGAAGAGATGGAAACTAAAAATTTGATTGCAATATTCAAAAAGAAGAAAGTAGTATGTAATTGCATTGATAAGTATATAACACAGTATATTTACTTGCAGATGACATGGTGGTATGTAGCAAGTTCTAAGGAATTTACCAAAAAAAAAACCTACTAGAGATTGATTGCATTTCCATACATTCACGATCTGGAAATTGTATTTTATAAAAACAAGACACATAGTAAACATGCAAAATCAATTATATTTTTACATACTAGCAATTGGGAAAAATAAAACAATAAATTTATAGGATCAAAAACATATAATGTTAACAAAATAGGTGTAAGACTTCTCGCTACACAGTATACTGAAAAATATATCAAAGAGAAATGTTGAAATTGTTAAATATATGAAAAAATAAATCATGATCATGCTTTAGAAGATTCAATTTTAAGATGTCAGTTGTCTCCAAATTGATACATAGGTTTAATGCACTTCCAATCAAAACCCCATAGGTTTTTTTCCCCAGGAAATTAATAAGGTGATTCTAAAATTTATATGGAATTACAATACACCTAGAATAGCCAAAAAAAATCTTGAAAAGGGAGAACCAAGACAGAAAAATTATAATAACTAATATCAAGACTCACTATAAAGCTACAGTAACTGTTTGTGTTATTGGTATAAGAATAGGAAAAAAGATCAATTAAACAGGAAAGATAATTCATAAATAGATGTATATATGTGTGGTCAGTTGATTTTAAACAAAGGTGCCAAAGTAAATAACTGGGTAAAAGAAAACCTTTCCAACACGTGGTAAAAAATAAATAAATAAATAACTAGATGACTGCAATGAACAAATTGAACTTCAACCCCTACCTCACACCAAATATAAAAATTAATATGGGCCAGGCGCGGTGGCTCAAGCCTGTAATCCCAGCACTTTGGGAGGCCGAGACGGGCGGATCACGAGGTCAGGAGATCGAGACCATCCTGGCTAACACGGTGAGACCCCATCTCTACTAAAAAAATACAAAAAAAAAAAACTAGCCAGGCGCGGTGGCAGGCGCCTGTAGTCCCAGCTACCCGGGAGGCTGAGGCAGGAGAATGGCGTAAACCTGGGAGGCGGAGCTTGCAGTGAGCTGAGATCCGGCCACTGCACTCCAGCCCGGGCAACAGAGCGAGACTCCGTCTCAAAAAAAAAAAAAAAAAAAAAAAAATTAATATGAAATAGATAACACATCTAGAAGTGAAAAGCAAAATAAAGCTTCTAGAATAAAATACACAATATGTCTGCAACTTTGGCATGGGCAAATATACAGTATGCAAAAAGCACTAACCATATATTATTACTCAATTGAACTTTATCAAAACAAAAATTTCTGCTTATCAGAAGACACTATTAAATAAAAATGTAAGCTGTAGACTGGGAGAAAATATTTACAGCACACACACACATATATACAAATATATATATTTATATATGTGTGCTACAAATATTGTGTCTTGTAAATATTTATAACACACATATAAATATATAAATATACATAAAAATATATATAAATATATATTTTATAAACATGTTATATTATATATGTTATAGTTTATAAATATTTATATATTATATAATATACACATTTATGTTATATATTTACAACACATATTTTTTATATATTATATATTTTAGAATATGTTTTATATATTTTATGTGTGTGTTGTAAATATTGCTCATGTGTTATAATATTATAGACATGTTCAGAATGTTCAGAATGTATTCTATTTCACATGTATTGTAATAGTATAGATACATCCAAAATATATTATGTTGCATATATACTGTAGTATTGTAGATACAGACAGAATGTGTAAAGAACATTTATAAATCAGTAATAAAATAAATACAGGCATACCTTATTGTATTGTACTTTGTTTTATTATGTTTTGCAGATATTGCATTTTTTACAAATTGAAGATTTGTGGCAACCCTGCATGGAGCACATCTATCAGCACCATATTTCCAACAGCATGTGCTCATCTCTGTGTCACATTTTGAGAATTCTCACAGTATTTCAAATTTTTTCATTCTTATTATATTTATTATGATGATATGTGACCATTGCTTTTTGGTTTTACTATTGTAATTGTTTTAGAGCACTATGAACCACACCCATATAAGACAGTGAACTTAATCAGTAAAGGTTTTGTGTACTTTCACTGCTCCACCAACCAGTGCTCCACCAACCCCATCTTGTTCCCATCTTGTTCCCCAAAACAGCAGTATTGAAATTAGGCCAAATAAAAACCCTACACTGGTCTCTAAGTGTTGATGTAAAAGGAAGAGTCACAGATCTCTCGCTTTAAATCAAAAATTAGAAATCATTAAACTTAATGAGTAAAGCATGCCAAAAGTCAAGACAGGCCAAAAGCTAGGCTTCTTGATCTAAACAGTTAGCCAAGTTGTGAAAGCAAAGGAAAAGTTACTGAAGTATATTAGAAGTGCTATTCCAGTGAACACTCAAATGATAGGAAAGCAAAACAGTCTTATTGCCGATACGGAGAAAGTGTTGATGGTCTGGATGGAAGATTAAACCAGCCACAACATTAAGCCAAAGACTAATCCAGGGCAAGGCCCTAATTCTCTTCAATTCTATGAAGGCTGAGAAAGGGAAAGAAGTGGCAGAAGAAGAGTTTGAAGCTATCAGAGATTTGTTCATGGGGTTTAAGGAAAGAAGCCATCTCTATAATGCAGCAGTGCAAGGTGAAGCAGCAAGTGCTGATATTGAAGCTGCAGCAAGTTATCTGAAAGATTCAGCCAAGATAATTGATGAAAGTGGCTACACTAAACAACAGATTTTCAAAAAATCCTCCTATTGGAAGCAGATGACATCTAGGACTTCCATAGCTAGAGAGGAGAAGTCAATGCCTGGCTCCAAAGCCTCAAAGGACAGCCTGACTCTATTGTTAGGGGCCAGTGCAACTGCTGAATTTAAGCTGTAGCCAATGCTCATTTACCATTCTGAAAGTCCTAGGTCCCTTAAGACTTGTACTAAATCTGCTCTGCCTGTGCTCTATATATGGAACAACAGAGCCTGGACGACACACATCTATTTACAGCATGATTTACTGAATATTTTAAGCCCACTGTTGAGACCTACTACTTAGGAAAAAAAAAATTATTCTTTCAAAATATTACTGCTCATTGGCAATGCATCTGTTCACTTAAGAGCTCTGATAATTAATGTTTTCTTCATGCTTTCTAACACAACATCCATTCTGCAGCCCATAGATCAAGCAGTAATTTTGGCTTACAAGTCTTATTAATTAAGAAATACATTCTATAAGGCTATAGTGGCCATAGATAGTTATTCCTCTAGTGGAGCTGGGCAACATAAATTGAAAACTTTCTGGAAAGGATCACCAATTTAGGTGTTATTAAGAATATTTGTCATTCATGAGAGAAGGTCCAAATATTATTAAGAATATTTGTCATTCATGAGAGAAGGTCAAACATGCATAAGAATGTGGAAGAAATTGATTCCAACCTTTATGGATGACCTGGAGGGCTTCAAAACTTCAGTGGAGGAAGTCACTGCAGATGTGGTGGAAGTAGCAAGACAATTAGAATTAGAAGTGGAGCCCAAAGATGTGACTGAATTGCAGCAATCTTATTATAAAACTAATAAATAAGGAGTTGCATCTTATGGATGAACATACAAAGTGGTTTCTTGAGATTAAATCTACTTCTAATAAAGATACTGTGAACACTGTTGAAATGACAATAAAGGATTTAGAATGTTACATAAACTTAGTTGATAAAGCAGCAGCAGATTTTGAGAGGATTAACTTCAGTTTTGAAAGAAGTTTTACTGTGGGTAAAATACTATCAAATGGTACCACATCCTACAGAGAAATCTTGTGAAAGGAAGAGTCAATCAATGCAGCCAACTTTATTGTCTTATTTTAAGAAATTGTCACAGCCACCTAGGCTTCAGCAGCCACCACCCTGATCAGTCAGCAACAATTAATATCAAGGCAAGATCTTCCATCAATAAAAAAATTATGACTCAGTGAAGGCTCAGATGATTGCTAGCATTTTTAACAATAAAGTATTTTTAATTAACATATGTACATTTTTAGATATAATGCTTTGGCACATTTAATAGGCCACAGTATAGTGTCAATGCAACTTTTACATGCACTGAAAAATCCAAAAATGTGTGCATCTCACTTTATTGTGGGATCTAGAACCAAACTCACAATGTCTCTGGCTTGTGCCTGTAAATAAAAATTGGAATTTAAAAGTATATGAATAGTCAATAAGCACATGGAAAGGTGTTCAACATCATTAGTCATCAAGAAAATTGTAAGTTATAACCATGATGGGATACCATATCACATTTACTAGGATTAATTTTTTTTAAGTAAATAGCAAATGTTTGCAAAGATGTAGTGCCACTAAAATTCTCATTCACTCAGGGTGCAATTTAACAACAACTTTTGAAGACTTTGTCCATTCTTTATAAAGTTAAATATATACCACAGGTATATACATTGTCAAAGTATATACCTGTCAAAGTATATACCAAAGTTTATCAAATTATACTTAATATCTGAATATTGTATTGCATGTATAGCCTACCTCAATACAAAAATTTTTTCAAGTAATACTTAGCTAAATCTTTATAATTGAAAAGGCCTGAGTTTAGAAAATTTGGAAAAATTATTCTAACCAGTCTTCTATCTAAAGTTACATTTTTAATTTCTTGTTTGTCACAGGAATTATTTAGGAGAGTATCTTGTTTACATGTAATTGTGAATTATTAGTTTTAGTGTATAGTGGTCGAGAATGTAATTTGTATAATTTCTGCTCTTGATCTCTATAAATATTTTTCTTCCAAAGCTAATAAATTTCCATAAAGATCGGATTATCAGTTTAAAATAAGGAAGCCTGAAATATCCAAATAGAGATAATAGATTTAGAAAATGGAAAGATATAAGAGTAGAAATGAAATTAGAAAATATTGGCTTTCATATTTTTAATGTAATCTGTCAACAATTAACTTTTCTTTATATTTCAAATAAATTTTCTACTACATATCTCAAAGGAATATTATTTGGTCTGCTTAAATATATTTTCATTTGGAAATGTACCCTTATTAAAATAAAATATTTTTAAGTTCCTTGTATTGCATTGCTTTAAGTATATTTCCTACAAACAGAACTTAGTTGAATTTCATAGGGTTTTAAAAAATAATCTGAGAATTCAGATCTTTTAATATGTAATTTATGTCCATTTTTTACAGCTAAGACTGGCATAGGAGATCTTTATTCGTTCTTCTTGTTTTCTGTTTTCAAACTTTCTTAGTGTTCCCTTTGTTTTGTAGCTTGTTTTTAGATGGACTAGTTCTTTTTTTAATTGTAGCTATTTATATTTTTATTTTCAAAGACGATTTCCTCTAGATAAAGGATTTTGTGACTGAAAAACACTTGACTAGCACGTATTTGGACATATTCCTATTTTAATTGGTTTCAGACTAAGGCCAATCTTTTTCTAGCATAAGTTCTCCATTTCTTCAAGCAATTGTTTTCAAGGAGGGCATATATCTCTGAGTACTTGTGTATTTAAAATTTTTTTGTTATTTCACAAGTTACAGATGACTAGGCTGGGTATAAAAGCAGTAAGTTATAACTTTGGTTCTCAAAACTCTATACAATACTCTATTTTCTTCTAAATTTAAGCTTTCACAGTAAAAGCCAGAGAATAGCCAGATTTTTGTTATATTTTGAGGTAGTCTGTTTCTTCTGCTTAGATGCTTATGAAAGTTTTTCTTATCATTATGAATTAAAATTGTTGCCAGGATACATCATTGCATGTGCCTTTGTTCATTGATTTGCCTGGAACGCAATGATTTTTTTCAATCTGGGTCTTCCGCTCATGATTTTTTTTCTGTTATATCTTTAATTATTGCTTTTATTCATTTAAGTATTTTTTCAGGAATGCGAATTATCCATATATTTACTCTTGGCTCTTTGATATTCATATTTTTTGTATTCTATGGAGAAAACCAGACAGTTCCCTAAAGTCCTCCAGTTTATGGATCCTCCACTAAACCCTTTCAGAGAAAAAGTGTTCTCCCTCTGTGTCTTCTAAATACTCTGTTCCCCTGTAGTATTTTTCAAAGACTTCATGTGGCTTTCCCCCCTTCTTATTTAACTTGAACGATGTGAAATTTATTCTGATTCGGTGTTTATCAGGGCAGGAGCGTTGAAGTACCTTTCACTCTACTTTATTATCTGATGTGCACAGCATCTGGTCCAAGCCCCAGTGGTCTACATCAGTGGTCCCCAGACTTTTTGGCACCAGGGACCAGTTTCATGGATGACAGTTTGTGCATGGATGGGGCAAGGTATGGCGGTCAGTGGCAGGATGGTTTCAGGATGAAACTGTTCCACCTCAGATCATCAGGCTTTAGATTCTCATAAGAAGCACGCAACCTAGATCCCTTGCATGCACAGTTCACAATAGGGTTTGTGCTCCTATGAGAATCTAATGCTACCACTTATCTGGCAGGAGGCAGAGCTCAGGTGGTAATGCTCACTTGCCAGCTGCTCACCTCTTGCTGTGCGGCCCAATTCATAACAGGTCACAGATGGACACCGGTCCATGGCCCAGGGGCTTGAGGACCCCTGGTCTACATGACTTCATCTATTGTACCTCTCTACCACTGAGGTTCCATCAGGCTCCACAAACAGTCTGATTTGCAGTGTACATAAGAATCTACAATTTCAAGCATGCTGTTACCAGGGTTTATTGTTTTGTTGTGGTGGTAGTAGTGGTGGTGGTGGTGGTGTAGTAGTAGCAGTGTTTTGGTTGCCTATCCAACCTATAAGAGCTTTACCTGCAAGAAATTTTCCTCTGAAATGCAATAGGCTTCCACCTGCCTTCCCACTGGTGACTAAAACTGACCTACCACCCAAGTTGTTTCCTGGGCATTTTAATTTATCTGGATGTAGAATGATATCACAACATTCTCAGATTCACAAATCAATCCACATGGGTAAAAGCCCACCTGCCCACATTTTTATCGGAGCCAATCCTGAGTCTCTGAGTCTGATGATGGACAGATAACACAGAGGACTCCACATACCCTCCCCCCTCATTTCAAAGGGTTTCTATGTCATGTAAAGTTGTCTGTTATGCCATAGAAAGAGACCTGGGTAGGTTTGTCTCAATTTTTCCTTTTATAATTAGTATAGATTCTTCCCCAGTGTTGAAATTATGCTGGTCATTGCTTTTATTATTGTATTTCAATTATTATCTTTTTGTTTATCTTCATAAGCATTTTATTAGGAAAACTGAGAAACACTTCACCAGGGGCTGCTAGGCAGGCTCCATTTTTAGCTGGAACTCCTATAGCTTCTTAATGAATAATTAAAACATGTCTGGGGAGGATATGCAACAACTAAATCAATGCTAGAGATTATTTGCTAAAGAAGTATAATCTGGCCACCTAAATGTGAAAAGAGAGAAAATATTTTTCGAAAGAGAAATAAAATGCCTAACAACTGACTAAGGTCCCTAATAGAAATGATGACAAAGGATGGTATTCCTAAAATAAAAGGCTTATGCAGAGAGCTCATGTTGCTCTCCACCCAAGCAGAATTAAGAGTACCATTCTGCAGATTTGGGATTAATGTCACCAGATCGAGTCCTAGCTATAAAGCAGGCAATAACGTTTTGTAAAAAAGAACACCATGTGGCGGCCTTGCTAATCTTCTGGATGAGAATCAGTTGGAAGTTGGCAACACATATTGACATGCCTTGGACTAAAAGGAGTTCTTAACATGACACTGCAGTTTTTAGGGCTACTCAGAATTAATATGAGAGACATGGTCAAATATAGTGTGGAATATGGGTGACTATAAAATCATTGAATACTAAGTACTTAAGTCAAATGAAATCTTCAAAATTTGGAATAGTTCAAATAAAAGCCTAGAGGTAACTGAAGATCACAGTTGATGTCTCTTTGGATGGAGAATAGGAAAAATACTGCTAGAGGAGGGTCCATTTAAGGCTGAATTTGGCCATTATTTTTGAAAAGGATTTAGGTCTAAGTTCTTTAGTTCGAGAGTGTAGAGAAATGGGTAGATAGCTTATTCTGGAAGCTGAAACTGCTTCTACCAAGAATAAAATGTTCTCCCACGAGAAATATGAGCTCTCCATGTTTAGAGCCCTAAATAAAGGAGGTCCAGTCACCTTTCTGAGGTCAATGTTAATATCCTCAGCCTTCCAAGAGAGTTTAACAACTCCAAGTCCTTCTCCAGCCAAATGAGCAAAAACTTAACAAGAAAGAGCTTGCCTTCAACATGGCTAAAACTACAGCCTGATTTAACCTATTTTCCCAAATAAGATGTATTATAAAGCAGGATAGGGAATACTAAAAGGGGATGGGAACTAAGTGACTAAGACTGGGATAGGATCAAGAGGTGGGCAAAATGTTTTTAATAGCAAAACCTCAGTACTCTGGCAGCACATAACAGGGAAGCATCTTGTCTGAACTAGTAGGCTTTGCCCTTTCAATAGGAGGGGCTCTGCTAATCCTTGGATAAAATTATTTTAGAACTAAAAGAGAATTTAGAGATTATCTGGTCTAGCCCCCTTGCTTGAGGACACTTGGGCCCTGAGAGATTAAAAGGCTTGCTGGGCTCACGTGGTAAATTAGTTGCAGAAGTGGAATTATAACTCAAAATCTCCTGTTGCTCATTTTGATGTTCTTCTTGCTCCTTTTATGAAAATTCTAAGGGAGGCAGCACGACACAGCCAAAACAGAACTATTTCAACCTTAATTTTTGAGTTCTAGTCTTCTCCATCCTAGTTTGAGTGATAGAATCTTAGAAGCCAGGACTTCATTTAGTTCCATCTGCTACCCTAAGCAAGAATCCCCAAAATGATAGCAGCAATGAACGAAAAACTGTGTGGGCAGCTAGGCTCTTGTAAACCCCTCTCAGGGATGGACCTCTCACTGCCTCAGAGAGAGCTGATATGACTCGGCAGCAGCTTTTCTTGATGACCTGAAATCTGCTTCCCTGAAATTTTTATTTTGACCTCCAAGAAGGCACCTTCTTCTCTTCCACATGATAGTACTGCACATTTAATTCAACAAATATTCACGCAAAGCCTGTACTTGCTAGGTTGCATTCTGTATTTTGGAACTATAAACCTGACATTGCAGAATACATAATCTGGTCAGGAAGATGATCCTCAATTGCTATTAAATATGATAATACATGCATATAATTGCCAGGCACATGTAAATACTCAATAAATACTAGACATTATTCTTATTAACTATTATATAGCTATTTCATCATTTCGTGTCCAACCTAAATCTCCACTTTGCTTAAGCATGCAACATAGAATGTGACCTCTAGATCAGGGGTTGGCAAACTTTTTCTTTAAAGGGCCAGACGGTACATACTTTAGCTTTTGTAAGTCATATGGTTTCTGCCACAACTACTCAATCCTGTATTTCTAGCATGAAAGAAGCTACAGAGAATATGTAAAAGATGGCTGTGGCTGTGTTCCAATAAAACTTTATTTATCAAAACAGGCAACTGGTTGCATTTGACCCACAGGCCATAGTGTGCCAACCTCTGCTTTAGATGCCTCACTGTCTCCACCACCCTCATTTAGTTTAACAATGGCTTTCTAAAGTGGAAAGATACACACCTTTAGGATCTGCCCTAAAGATGGCAGGATCAGTATAAAATACAATAGTGTTATGAATATCATGAATAGGATACTATAAGCCAATTGCTATAGCTCATGATGGTTATCTTTTAAAGTAACAAGAGTATTTACATTAATTTACTTTTAGTTTAAATGTGCATTCAAGGATATGATCCCTTTTTATTTTATTTGCTGCATCCCATTGTTGGCGTATATTAATTTTGAGGTCATCTAGAAATCCTGATTCCTGAGAGTAAAGATGAAGTATCTTATTAAATCAAAGTTAGCATTCTAAAAAATGAGAAACCTCCAACCCCCTTTCTTCAAATCAGCTTTCAAAATTCTGAAAGGCAGACTTAAATCTACTACCCGCACCAACCCCCTGCCATCCCCCTAACCAGGGCAAGAGATTAAAGGATTCCACCCTAGGAAAACAGGCTTTACAAAAAGATACTGGCATTTACAAATCCCCAAATAAAAAGCTGAGCTCTTTCTGGGGTGGACAGTGAAGTTTACCCTACCAGTTGTCAAGCCCTGCCTGTAAATACACAGCTTTCAATTAGCTTTTTTAGTGCCTCATTTTTAAACATGATCAGATAGCCAGGGATCACCAGGCATTTCAGCAAAACCTCCAATTTTTTAATAGAGACCAATATAAACATGAAAAAAAGAAGCAGCAGCCCAAATAACTAGAAACAATATGAGGATTTTAAAAAAATCTTCCCATTACCAAAAAGCTATAACTAATATTTTCTGAGAAAAGTTTTTATACCTATTAGATTAATTAAACAATTAGTAGGATGCTATGGAGGAAAGTGATATTCAGATATTCAGAGAATATGAAAAACATTAGTATTTAAAAATATGACAATCAAAAAAGTAAATATAAAACCGGGAAGATAAAGTTGGGAAAGTCATCTAGAAAATAGAATAAAAAGAAAAAGTGAGAGTATCAGTACAGAAGATCTAACCTTTAGTTAATAATATGAATTCCAAAATGAAAGAATAGAGAAAACAGAAGAGAGGAGATTATCAAAGAAATAAAGCAGGGGAATTTTCTACAACTGAAGGAAATTAGACTCTGGATTGAAATGGCCCATAATTGCTCAGCACAACTCACACAGCACCTTCAGCAGTCATAGTGCAAGTGGTTGGTTGAAGTATGGAGTTACTCATACAACCAATATTTATTGACTGGGGCCAGGCACTGGTGGTTCAACAACACATAGGAAAGACACAATCCCTGACTTTGAGAAAGCTAGAGGCTAATGGTGGGTCAACCTGCTTCGTGTATCCCCCAGAGACTCTCTTCACTAAAAGACACATTTTACCCCAGACTAAGAAGTGTTTGGCTCTTAGTAAATCATAAGCCTGATCCAGATGATTGTTCTGCACCATCATAACTGACAGCCTCACTCTTCATCCTGGGAGGCTGGCAGAAACCTAATTTTCCTCTTCAAGGAGGGTCTTCCTTGCCCCAATTCTCTGAAACAGGTTATATGTAAATACTTATGCTTTCTTTCTGCAGTCCACCATGAAAACCGACCTTCCCCCAGAGTTGGTATAACAGTAGGAATCATGTTGACCACAACAACAAACACGTGATGTATGGCCTTCTCAAATCTCTTTTTTTACTGAGACGTAAAAAAGCAAACGAGGATAAATAAATATGTAAAATTCAGCTTAGCACTTTGCTGGCCTTTTCCATACATTATCTTTACAATTTTGTAAAGTACACATTCGTGACCATTTATATACAAAATTCAAAAGGGTTTCAGTAACCCCCCCAGGGACTCACAGCTAGGTCACTAGATGGTGCAGCTGGAGTCACTTCCAAGACCTCCGATCCAAACCCCAAGTTCTTCCTTCCTTTGTACAGACTCAAATGTACAATCAATATTCCTCTTAAACTCCCCTCACAAAAAACTTGTGTAAATCCACATCTATCTTAAAATTACCACCTAAATTAATCACTAGTAATCATGCATCACAAATTAATCTCTGAATTAATGCAATAGAAAACTTGATATTACCAGGAAGCATATACGAGGTACCAACATCCTGATCTGAGGGAGACAACAAACTAACAGAAAACTCAAGGGGGCCAGACATGCACCACGGTTCTCATAGAGGACTTGTGGATTGTGAGTTCTCATAGCATCTCAAGTTTGGTCAATTATACAGCCTCCCTGGACTTACCGGTCTTTATCTATAAAATGAAAGCTCTAAACTTATTCAACTGAGAACGTGCTGGCTTCCCTTCCAACTATAACATTTCTTCCAAAACTGCAGGACTTTAACTACATTTTATTAAGTAATCAGTACACATGAAAATTTGTTTAAACTCACCAGTAACCAAAAAGATAAATCAAGAAGTATGTTTGCCTATCAAATTAGCAAATATTTTTAACTTTTAACATTTATTTCATTTCCAAATAATGTTTACTGGGGAAGAATTAAAAATAAAGATGCACAGAAGGAAAATGACCCCTATTCCTAACAGTCAAAAATAATTACCACTAATATTTTAATGCACATCTTTCCAAAACAACTTTGTTATTCTTTCAATTTCATAACCAATTTAGTCCCAAAAACATACTGTGAATCTTTCCATTTCAATATAGAGCCATATCATCCTTTTATGTGGTTGTATCATAATTTATTTAACCAATTGCCTAGTATTAGATGTCATTTGTTGCTATTTTTATGTTACAGTGCAAAGGTAAACATCTGTGTACATACAGCTTGCCTGATTATTTCTTCAGGCTGAATTCCTAGAAGTGAAATTGCTGGCCAGCCTATATTTAAGGCTTGTATTGACTTTTGCCAAACTGTCTCCAGAAGTACATCTCATTCTTTTACCAGCCTCATCTGGACCGGCTATTTCCCATAGCTTCCACTAAGACTTGGTGTAATCATCTTAACTTTTGCCAAATTGATAGGCATTAGGTATACCTGTTTAACTTGGAGTTCTTTGTTTATGAATGAGTTAAAACCTTTCATATATGCTTAACAAACACTTTTACTTTTTGTGTGTGTGATTGTTTTATTCTTTACCCATTTTTTCTATTGGGATATTCATGGCACATAAAGAAGAGTTGAATGAAAGGCTTGTGTAGTCTGAGAAAAAGAGGCCTCTGGTCAGATGTGATTATAAACCATAGATACTTAAAGAGCTGCTCTTGATATAGGAGCCCATGTAGGAAACAAAGTACGAACTGCCATTTATTATGTGTTAAAACACGAAAACTGGAATTTCTACAAACCAAATAGCCTGAGCCAGATTTCAAGATAATCTGGATATCATTTGAAGACAGTCTCTCATCCATCTGTCTTGTAGGTATCTGGATAGACATGGAATTGTATCCACTCTACTCCAACTCACAGCAGGGGACTAGGGTTTGGGTTTATTTATACCCCATATCTTCCCAGCTAAGTCCAGAAAATGAAGGATGAGTGGAAGTGAATTCTAGTCTTAAATGTTTACCACATTCAAGGGATGTTAGCCACAGCAGAATTGTACTCATCATACTTCTTATGACAAATAGTACCACAGAATTCCCAGAGATATTGCAGGACAAATGAACCTTAGCCACAAATTTTTGTCAGTGTTTTTTCAGAGGCCTTGGGCCCTGGTTTTAAGTAGAAGTATACCCCTTCAGGCTGTAATTCAATTCTACTCCCCAAGTAGTAGCTGTCCTTTGATGAGTTCACTTAGCCCAGTGATATTTCAGCCATGTTCAAAGCTACATTTATAAGAACAGAATCTAATCTTTTAAATCTGTCCAATACCCTATAGCCCATCATAGCCATGTTCAGCCAACAAGTTTCACAGTCTCAGAGTTTCAAAGCCAATGAAAGTCTCAAGAATAGATTGTTGACCATAAAGGAAGTAGGGGCACAAAACTAGACCAGGCCTGTTCACACTTTAGGAAACATTTCAGAAATTACCTAACATCGGCTGAGCGTGGTGGCTCATGCCTATAGTCCCAGCATCTCAGGAGGCTGAGGCAGGAGGATTGCTTGAGCTCAAGAGTTCAAGGCTGAAGTGAGCCATGATCACACCCCTGCACTCCAGGCCGGGTGACAAAGAGAGAGCCCCATCTCTACAGAAAAGTTAATGAATAAATTGAAAGAAGAAATCATCCAGCAACTATGGGTGAGTGGTCAAGAAGCTTAGGACCGCTGTTTCATAGACAGAACATCACTCTAGTTGCCCATCATTGGTCATTCAAGTAGGAAAGGACGTCTCACCTGCCTAGATTCTTCCTCATATATGGGCACAGACTGTGCCAAGGCCCCAGCAGGTCTGATGGACAGATGTGAGTAGTAGTCATTCTACCTTCATGCTAGTATCTGTACACAGGAATAAAGCTTGGACACACACCCATGCTAGCTTATTTAAGAAGAATCTGACAAAGCCCTCCAGTAGCTAGGCACCTAAGATACTATCATCCAAGTAATAGCAGCTAATAGTGATCCTCTCTCATCTCTCTACTCCAGTCTCCCCAGCCGGAAATAGCAAATCCATCCATGCCAAAATGAGGTACACTCATTGCAAGCACTTATAAGCATAAAAAATTCTCCCATACAGGAAATTTCTTTGGCCTGCAGGTAAACATGACATTTCTCCACATTCTCATTTTAAAAAACACTAACACCTTTGACTACTTCATATTTTTAGATGCCATAAATAAAATCATAGCCAAAATTAAAATGCAATCAACTAGAAAAAGTATTTACAGCAAATATGAAAGAGAAAGAGTTCATATCTTTGTAGTTTGAGAAACTAATTGGTTTAAAAAAAAAGCACAAAGTCATAAAAAGACAATGAATCAAAGAGAAAATACAACTATTATAAAATATACACACACACACAGAGGCCATTAAAAATTTTATTTCAAAGAACGCACATTTCTCTTATTATTTGGTTTCCTAACAAAATGTTTTTAATGAGTTTTAAATTAGACCTAGACCACTACCTCTTTTACCACCAGTTCTTCCCCAGCCCTAGGTGTGAGTTCACATGAGCCCCTCAGAGCCCATAGGTCCCAAAGTGATAGACCAGGTATATCAGGTATATCAGCTTCATTTCTTCTCTGAATGCCCCCTATCTATTTCTCTGGTATTTTTTCTTTTTTTTTTTTTTTTTTTTTGTTTTGAGAAGAAAGTACTGATTGTAACGTAATGGCTAAAGGCAGACAGATGAATAGGATATATAAACACACACACACACACACACACACACACACACACACACACCTGCAGAGGAGCAAGCAAATAACCTTTAAGTGCAGTACAGAAACACTATTTCTTTAAGCCCGGCTAGGTTTTTTGTATTTTTAGTAGAGACGGGGTTTCACCGTGTTAGCCAGGATGGTCTCGATCTCCAGACCTCGTGATCCTCCCGTCTCAGCCTCCCAAAGTGCTGGGATTACAGGCTTGAGCCACCGTGCCCGGCCTCTCTGGTATTTTTTCATAAGGAACACAGCAAAGGGAAAACAAATCTGGAAATCAGGTACCTCATACCTGAAAATATATATTTGCTTTTTCATAAAGAAAAGCAATTCTAACTGTAGAGCATAAAGCAAATGTACGAAATTGGGACGATGTGAACTGGTTTGCTAAGGATACAATTGAACATGAATTACGAATTCACAAAATGTAAACAACAATCATTGAAGAGTGTAGAAAATATACTACTGACCTAGCACCCTGGCTTTCACACTTTCACAGCTTTTCAAAACACAAGAATCATTCACTAAATACTGACAAGAATTCTTAGAATAGAACAGAGAGAAGAGACAGATTTGTCCCTGCCCTTTGATGGGTGTCTTAGCAGGTCAGTGGATTCTCTGACTAGCTGGTTTAATTAAACCCCAAGCAGCTGAGATCTGACCCCTAGAAATAAGGAAAGAACTCCACAGACCAGAACGTATCCTAAGAAGAAACTTCAACTCTAAATAGAATAATCAGGTTACAAAGAAGTGTTCATTCTAGGCAGGAATCATAGAATTTTAGATAGGAGAAGACCTAACACCTAAAGTGCCTATGTAATGCATGAATGCATGAACATGCAGTTCTCCTGGGAGTACATCACCTTACAATTGTTGAATAGAACTTTCTTCCATACCATATACTAACTTGAAATCTTCTTCCCTGTTTGTTTGACTTTAGACCTAGGTGGTGTTGCACACATCACTTGGAAATCTGTCCTGGTTGCTTCCACCTAATATTGGACCAGGTAATGTTGCTAATCTGAGTGTGACAGTATAAGGAGTGAATGGAATCCTGTGAGTGTCCTTTTAATGTGTCCCCACCCATCCTTTCTTCCTTCCCTCTGACTCAGAGGAAGAGGGTCTCCCCTCTATCAAAAGTTCCTCTTTCCATCCGCACTCTATCCCAGTGGTTCTCAAACTTTAAGATGTATCAGAATTGCCTGGAGAGCTTAATAAAACACAAATTAGGAGTTACCATTCCAAAGTTGCTGATTCACTAGGCCTTCGATGTGGCTCAAAAATTTGTGTTTCTAAGTTCCCAGGTGATGCTGATGCTGCTGGTCCAGGAGCCACACTCTAAGAACCACCACTCTATATTAGGGGTCAAAAACCTTCTATCGAGGGCCAGACAGTAAATAGTTCAGACTTTGAAGGCCATATATTCTCAGTTGCAACTACTCAACTCTGCCATGTTGTCGTGTGAAAACAGAAAGACACAATACATACATGAGTAGATATTCACTGTGTTCCAATAAAACTTTAGTCACAAAAAAATAGGCCATGGACCAGCATGTGGGCTGTCGTTTACCAAACTCTGCACCAGATCCTTGCTGTTCAGAGTTCTACTCCCATCCCTTCCCTTTACACCCAAGTTTCTTGAACAAGTCAATGCTCATTGTCTCCTCTTCTATACTTCTCAATCTTTCTGCAACCCCCATAATCTGGCTTGTGCACCTTTTATTCCACTGAAATTGCTCTAAGCAGTCACTAGTACTGTCATACGAGAGTTTTCAGTCCTTTTCTTATCTACACTTTTCTCTTGCAATGGCTGTGTTGACCACTCTCATCTTTTTCAGTTTCCTCTGTTGGCTTATTTGACATCACTTTCTCATAGCTCCCAGCATACTTTTCTTTTTGCTGCTGTGGAGTTTTCCATTTCTCTGACCAGGACCAGCTTCACAGAAGTGAAACCAGCGCAGTGGCACAAGACTCAGCCTCAGAAGGGCACCTGCCTGGCATTTAATGTTTTGCAGTCACTATCTTGAAATTCCTAATTTTATCTTTGAATTTCTGTTTTATAAGTGAAGTCTAATGGGACAATGAAAACATGTGCTGGGCTTGGAGCCTCAGCTCGTGTTCCTCCTGTCTCCTACCATTTCCCAGAGGTGGGTTCTCAGTACCTACTGGTATTCCCCTTTGCATCCCTGGTCCTGCCTGGTCTTCCCCTCTCCCCTTCCACCTCATGAATGCTGCCACCCTCTGCCCCTGGAAAGGGCCTGCGTAGTGTTCAAGGAGTTGAGTGCACATTTCATTCCTGCATAACACTGGCAACATTCTGGCACATGTGGCTGGTAATGAGATGGGGCTGTGTGTTGGCACATAAACCTCTTAGCTATCCCCATGCAGGTACTAAGCATGTTGTGACACAGAAGTTTAAAGATCCTTAGGGATCATCCATATGCCATAAGTTAGGGCAGCAGATCATGGATAGAGGAGATGCCCAGCTTGATTTCCTCAAACTTCACTGTTGGCCAGGGTATGGGCATGACAGAGGGGAAGAAGTAGCAGCCTTCAGGCCCAAGGAAACACGCAGGGCTCCCAGGTACTTATGAGGGTCTGCACTTGTCCCACAAGCATTCCTTTGGCCAGCCCCATTGTTGGAGGAATAGGAGGAGATCTTTCCTTTTTCCACCAACCTTCCTGAGTCTCGCTTGAATTTGTCTCTTCTGTATAGCTCGAGGCACCCTCCAGCGATGAGCCATGAAATATAAATATTCTGATATTTGCATTAAAACTTGGCATTGCTAAAGGAAGCCAGTCACAAAGACCACATATTGTATGATTCAATTTACATTACATGTCCAGAATAGACAAAACTACAGAGACAGAAAGTAGATTAATGGTTGCCTAGGACTGGGGAAGAGGATAATTGAGATTGCTAATGGGTGTAGGGGTGTTTTTTCTGAGATGATGACAATGTTCTAAAATTATATTGTGGTGATGGTTGCACAACACTGTGAACATACTAAAAACCACTGAACCAAGCATTTTAAATGGATGAACTTATTGTATGTAAATTTATGTCAATAAAGCTGTTAAAAATTGGCATTGCACAATATAAAGATGAATGATAAAATTCAGCTAATAATTTAAAGTTTTAGGTTTTCCTTATTTGGAATGATATTAAGTAGCAAGCAAAACCACCATGATGGCAAGAGAGAGATTATGGAAGAAACGAAAATACTTTGCAATTCACCTTTAACAGTGCTTTTTTTCCCTGCACTTTGAACAATGGTTTCATATTTTATTTATATTAGCTCTGCCTCTGATCTCTTTTTTTTTTTTTTTTTTTTTTGAGACAGGAGTCTTGCTCTGTCGCCCGAGCTGGAGTGCAGTGGCCGGATCTCAGCTCACTGCAAGCTCCGCCTCCCGGGTTTATGCCATTCTCCTGCCTCAGCCTCCTGAGTAGCTGGGACTACAGGCGCCCGCCACCTCGCCCGGCTAGTTTTTTTTTTTGTATTTTTAGTAGAGACGGGGTTTCACCGTGTTAGCCAGGATGGTCTCGATCTCCTGACCTCGTGATCCGCCCGTCTCGGCCTCCCAAAGTGCTGGGATTACAGGCTTGAGCCACCGCGCCCGGCCTCTGATCTCTTAAATACTGGTATTTTCCATGGTTTTGCCTGAGCTTTTTTTTTTTTCCACAATTTCTCCAGGCAGACTTATCCAAGCTACATGTTCCCTCATGACTTCCAAATTTTATCGCCAGCCCAGACTACCTCACATACAAATATCCAAAGGTATATATCCAGTGAATAGCTCAAAAGATACTTCAAACTCAATATATGTGAACTTGTACTCATAAGCTGCTCCTTCTCTACATTTTTCATTTTGTTGAAGGATATTACCATCTACTAAATTGCCAAAACCAGAAACACTGGAGTCCTCCTGTTATTTCTTCCCACCTCCTTTCATCCAACTACTCTGTAAATCCTATAAATTCTAAAACCCAAGCATCTTGCAATCTAGGCCTTCTTCTTTTTTATGTGAAATTATTATTATTTAAATAATTTCAACTTTTATTTTAGATTCAGGGTGCATATGTGCAGTTTGTTACCCTGGGTAGATTGCATGATGCTAAGGTTTGGGATATGTTTAATCCTGTCACCCAGGTACTGAGCATAGTACTCAATAGTTATTCAATACTCGCCCTTACCTCCCATATTCCCCACTCTAAGTAGTCCCCAGTGTCTATCATGTCTACTTTTGCCAACTTTATGTCCATGGGTACCCATTGTTTATCTCTAACTTATAAGTGAGATTTTGCAGTATTTGGTTTTCTGTTTCTGTGTTAATTTGTTTAGGATAATGGCCTCTGCCTACATCCATGTTGCTACAAAGAACATGATTTCATTCTTTTTATGGCTGCATAGTATTCCATGGTGTATATGTACTATATTTTCTTTATCTAATCCATGATTGATGGGCACTTAGGTTGATTCCATGTCTTTGCTATTATCAATAGTGCTATGATGAACATATGAATGCATGTGCCTTTTTGGTAGAACGATTTATTTTGTTTTGGATATATACCCAGTAATGGGATTGCTGGGTCAAATGGTAGTTCTGTGTTAAGTTCTTTGAGAAATCTCCAAACTGATTTTCATGGTAGTTGAACTAATTTACATTCCCTCCAACAGTATATAAGCATTTCCTTTTCTGTGCAACCTCACCAGCATCTGTTCTTATTTTTCAACTTTTTAATGATAGCCACTCTAACTGGTGTGAGACGGTATTGCGCTGTGGTTTTGATTTGCATTTCTCTGATGATTAGTGATGTTGAGCATTTTTTCATGTTTTTTGGTCACTTGTATGTCTTCTTTTGAAAAGTGTCTGTTTATGTCTTTTGCCCATTTTTTAACTTCCTTGGTTAGATGTATTCTAGTTGAGAGGGGTGGTGTTGGGGGGCTTTTTGTTTGGTTTTGGTTTGTATAGGCCGTCTTCTTAATCTCCTCTGCCTCTGGCCTTGTTCATACCCCCATCAAATCTTACCTTGACTATTAAAATGGTTTTGTTATCAGTCTCTTTGTCTTTAACCTTAACCACCTGCAATTCATGGCTCACTTTTTCTAAAATATAAATCAGACCATGTCACTTCCCAGCTCAAAACAATTAGATGTGTCACCATAGCCTACAAGATAAAACAGAAATGTCTCATCATGTTATACAAGTCCCTTAGATATATAAAGCCTTTCTAAAATTTCATGATAGTATTTTGATAATAGAGAAACACTGAAAACAACATAAATGCACAATGAAAACATGGTCAAGTAACTTGTTTTATATCAACTTGATGAGTGGACTCTCTTAAAATGTTAAAATATTAATTGTAAAAATAAATGTCAGTTTATTTATGTGGTATTTTCTTATATTATATTATGCAGTCATTTAAAATCAGGTTGAAAAATAGTTTACAAAAACCTTTATTTCCATTTTTATGATGGGCTAAGTGCCAAAACTGACCATCTCTGTTAAGATAAAAAACAACTACCATCTCTGTTAAGATAAAAAACAACTAAAACTAAAATACTAAATCCGAAAGGTAAAAATGTTTATACATTATAAATTAATGCTATGGCAAGAATATAAAAGATACTGAAGCCAAACTTTAGAAAAGACAGCACTGCAGCTGGCTGTCTCCATTAGAATACTTGCCAAATCAGCTCAATTTGAGTTTAAGTTTTCAAAATTTTCTGGGGATTGCCCCAGTGTGATAAATCAATGGGCAACTCCTCCTATAAAGTTGAGATCTCAAAGGGCTATGCCCCTGCAATAAGAATTAACCAGAAACAAACTGACTCCACCTTCAAAGAACTGGTAGTGACAGCCAGCCTTTATGTGGGTTTATACCCACAATTTACATTATTTGATAAGTTTGTGTTTGTTTTTGAGACAGAGTCTCACTCTGTAGCCCAGGCTGGAGTGCAGTGGCATGATCTCGGCTCACTGCAACCTCCACCTCTGGGGTTCTCCTGCTTCAGCCTCCCAAGTAGCTGGGACTACAGGAGTGTGCCACCACACCCCGCTAATTTTTGTATATTTAGTAGAGACAGGGTTTCACTATGTTGGCCAGCCGGTCTTGAACTCCTGGCCTCAAGTGATTCACCTGTCTCAGACTCCTGAAGTGCTAAAATTACAGGCGTGAGCCACCATGCCCGGCCGACTCAGCAGTTGTTGTTGTTGTTGTTGTTGTTTGTTTGTTTGTTTTTCAAGATGAAGTCTCACTCTGTCACCCAGGCTGGAGTGCAGTGGGACAATCTCCGCTCACCTGCAACCTCTGCCTCCCGGGTTCAAGCGATTCTCCTGCCTCAGCCTCCCGAGTAGCTGGGATTACAGGCGTGTGCCACCACACCCAGCTAATTTTTTGTACTTTTTAATAGAGACGGGGTTTCACCATGTTGGCCAGGCTGGTCTTGAACCCCTGACCTCAGGTAATCCGCCCACTTCAGCCTCCCAAAGTGCTGGAATTATAGGCGTGAGCCACTGTGCCCAGCCAACTCAGCAGTTTTTTTAAAGTTAAGAACCCAGAAATCGACCCACACATATATGGAGACTTGGTTTATGACACAGCTAGCATTGCAAATCAGTGGGGAAAGAACAAATATTTAACAAATTGTTCTTGGATAATTGGTTATACTTATTGTTAGGGTTTGAATATTTGTCCCCTCCTAGACTCATGTTACAATTTAATTGCCATTGTAACAGTATTAAGAGATAGGACCTTCAATAGGTGATTAGGCCCTGACTGCTCTGCCCTCATGAATGGATTCATGGCATTATCATGGGAATGGGTTCCTTATAAAAGGGCAAGCTCGGCTCCTTTTTGCCTCTCTCTCTCTCTCTTTCTCTTTCTCTCTCTCTCTTTCACCCTCACGCTCTCTTTGCCTTTTGGCCATGGGATGACAGAGCAAGAAAGTCTTTGCCAGATCCTTGACTTCCCATCCTCCAGAACTGTGAGCCAATAATTTTCTATTTATTATAAAATAGCCAGTCTGTGGTATTTTGTTACAGCAGTGCAAAATGAACTAATATACTTATTGAAAAGAAAAAAAAGAGAGAGAGAGGCTAGGCATGGTGGCTCATGCCTATAATCCCAGCACTTTGGGAGGCTGAGGCAGGAGGATTCCCTGAGCCCAGGAGTTCAAGACGAGCCTGGGCAACATAGCAAGATCCCATCTCTCAAAAAAAAAATAGAAAAATTAGCTGGGCATGGTGCCACATGCCTATAGTCCCTACTACTTAGAAGGCTGAGGTGGGAGGATGGCTTGGGCCCAGGAGTTGAAGGCTGCAGTGAGCTATAGATCATGAGAGTGAGACCCTGCCTAAAAAAAAGAGAGAGATAAAGAAAGAAAATGTACTTTTACATCACAGTGTACACAAAATCAATTCTATGAGGGTTAAAAACATAACAATGGAAGAGAGAACTATAACAGTATAGAAGAACATCTTTAACACCTTGAGGAGAGAAATTTTTCTTAACAAGACTCAAAGGGCATAATTATTCAAAGAAAAGTTTGATAAAGTTGACTATATCAAAATTAAAATTATCTATTTACTACTAGGCACTATAAAGGTAGTGGAAAACAGAATGGGAGAAGATATTTGAACCCATGTAACTCAGAAAATTGATATCCAGAATATATTTAAAAATCTCGCACAAACCAATAAGAAAAGAAAACCCAAGAGAACTATGAGCAAAGGATTTGAACAAGCACATCACAGAAAAGAACCCATATGAAAAGATGTTCTGCCTCATTACTAGTTGGAAAAATTTATATTAAAACCAAATAAGAAAGATTCTTAAACCCACCAGATTAGCAAAAATTATATCTGATAATATCAAGTGAGCACTGGCAAGGATATGATGCAACCAGCATTCTTACACATTGCTAGTAGAAGTATAATTTGGTACAACCACTTTGGAAAACAATTTGGCATTACCTATATATTTGAAGAGATACACACCAATGACCCGACAGAATTACTCATACATTATAAAGAAACTCTTAGACATTTGTAATAGAAATTGTGTTATTAAAATATTCTTTACATTACTATTTACAGTAGGAAAAAACTGGAATTTGCCCAAATGTTTATCATAGACAATAAGTTGTGGTGCATTCATATAATGAAATACTTGACAACCATGTAGATGAATACAATATAACACAATGACATAGAAAACACATAGGGGTTTAATATTGGGTGAAAAAACAATTTACAGATAAATGTGTTCATATTTTTTAGTCCATTTAAATATAGATTAAAATATCCACTAAATTGTATGCTGTTTAGGAATACAACCAAATATGGTAAAATTATAAAGAGAACTAAGATACAATAAACACAAGATTTAGGAGGGTGATCACATGACCTCTGGTGGGGTAATGAAGAGGATGAGGTGGGAAAAAAGAACACAGAGGCCTCCAAAGATAATAGCAATGTTCTTTAACTTACATTAAATGATAGGCATATGGATGTTGATTTATGGTGACTTCGTATAACTTTTATAAATTTTTGTATATATATTCAACATTTAACACACAGCTTTTAAAAGAGAACATCTGTTGACATGTAAAAATACATGATATTCTGTTAAAATGATCATTATAAATAATACAACGTAGTGGCATGGAAACATGCTTTTGATATGTTATGCTTTTTAAAAATTAGAAAAGAAAATTATGTATCAAAAAATATGATTACAACAACACACAAATTATAGTTATAAATGGACATGAAGCAAGGGAAAATAAAGACATGATTTTTAGCTTTTCTTCTTTATTTCTGTCTCCATTAATGTGATCATAATTCTGTGCCAATAATAAAGTGATATATTTAAAACAGAAAATTGATGTTCTAAAGAGGTCTCCTACTAAAGCTATTTACACTATGGACCAAATAACCAAGGTACCACCATTCACCTGGTGGCAATTTATCTCCAGTGCAAAGCAGCCAAGGGAAAAAAATCAATGTCCTTTTTGCTGCATTTGTGAGCCTTGTTTTATATAACAAACAAAACATGCCTCATCAGCCTCCCTCATCCATGTTACCTTTAACCATCATCCTTGCAGCCATAGAAACACAGCACCTAGACAGCTGAGAAAGGCCAAAAAATCTTCTTGAAGGCCAACTCTGCAATCCAATGACCTCATTTTGTAAGAGGCATTGATAGTAGTTCTACAAAAGAGAAAGATTGTGATCAATTTATTCTTTGTTACTAGCAGACAAAGAGAGAAAATATAACTTAAGGAAGCTGTATCAGGTTCTATCTGATTTGCAACCAAAACTGTTCTTACTATTCTGCATTTAAGTGTCATGGATAATTCAAAGTCATTAGAGACACATAATCTCAATCACATTAAGAAATAATCTAAATGTTTTTAAAAGTGATACAAAAATTAGTGAGGAGTATTATTACTTCCAGTTGTACCTGCCCAAATATTTAAGTTTGCAAAAGAATAGAAAACGAAGTGCAAATTATTGATGGTGTTGAAATGACTTTAAATCACAACTGAAGTGTTCATACCATCAAACTTGGAAGAAAAAAAAAATCAATACTGCTATATTGAAGTTAAGAATAAATTAGAGGCATGTAAAAGTCTGGAATAACAATATGCTATAAAAATTACTGATATAAAAATATGCCATTTAACAAATTTGATACTACAGAGGCATAAAATTCTACATAGAGTCTGGAAGCAACCATGTGAACATAAGGAGGTAGCTGGGGTAATGCCAACATGGTTAATTCAGAAAGAAACTCAAATTTATAACTGGTTAGGTTTAATTTCTGTTTTGAAGATAAATTACATGCCAGAAATCTATATGCTTCCATTTTTTCTACTGATATTTAAAGGTAAAAACTGGACAATATAAAAAAATATATTTTCAGTAAATATTTTCCCTCTTTTCTCCCTCAAATCTCATGAATACCTCAGTTCACACACATATGCACACACACACATTTAGATGCTAGATTTTCAGTAATGAACAATTCCAGGTTACTAACTATAATGTAACATATAGGTAGAATATATTGTAATTGTTTAAAAACTAGTTGCATAATTTTGGTGTTTAAAAGAATGTTCAAAGATTTTTAAAGAAATTTATTTATGAAAAGTTGGAAAAGAAGCCTAAGTTGATTGACAGTTTGGAGTTTGTGTTTCCACCATCTGATCATAGCCAAAATGCAAATGCGATTAAGTTCTGAAAGACAGAAATTGCAAAGTGTCTGCAGCTTATTAGAATCTTCCCTTTAGGTACCATTCAGCAAGGGCATCAATCAAAGGTGACCCCCCGGTTTATTGTGTTAAGAGCCTCTTAGATTAGGGAAGGAGAACTATCTGGTTCATTGGTGGAATTATTATTGAAAGATCAGATTCTGAATTCATGCCCGGGATCAATAGGAAAAAGAACTGAGGTGGTTTATCTCATGGCATGGCATACAAGGAGAAAATGGTGGCAGGGGTGCCATATCTTTGTCCTAAGCAAATTCTGCAATTACCTGCATCATTAGGAGATGAAACACATTCACACACATATACACATACCTTTACAAGTACATTTCTTCATGTACATAAAAGTTACACAAATGCAAAACCCAATGTGTATAATCATTCAACAAAGACATTCAGCAGCTCATTTAGAAAATCAATTTTTATGCATCCATTTGACAAACTGAGTCATAATTACATGTACCACACATTGTTCTAGGCACCTAAAGACACAAAAGAAGAAGAAATGGTCATGCTCCAATCTTATTCACAATCTAAACTAAAAGATATAAAAATCATCTAGTGGAGGAATGTACAAAGTATTATGAAGGCATAGAGAAAAAATAACTAACTCTTCCTAAAGGAACTCATAGAGTTTTCTCAGAAGAAGTGACATTTGCTTTTGGTCTTGAAAGATAGATAAGCATTTGTCAGGTGAGAAGATTGGTAAATGCATTCCATTCATCAATTAATCAACAAACAGGGTCTTTTAGATTTGCCAGGATCTGTACATGTTACTTAGAATAGAAATACATGCCAAATTGCACATTCCAGGAGATGTAGTCTAGCAGTTTAGAGGCAGGTGAGTAAGATCCCATAAAGAAACAGATTGGAGGGAATGGTAATGGATATTGCAATTCAAAGGAATACTACAGGAAGCTATCTTATGAGATGAATAATATCTTTCTAAATCACTCTCTTGGGAGTTCTATTTCCACATGGGATGTAAAAAGCTGGAAAAATATCTGTTCAACATTCACAACAATAAAGCCGGATAGACTACAAATCAGAGCTTTTCTTGAACTATTAGAGAGTTGCAATCATAGGACAAGTAACCTGAATTCTAAGGAAAGATGGGCCCTCCAAGGAGAGCCAGGACATGACCTCTGGTTTACCTGAGCCAAAGCACCAGAGGAAGAGACACTGGGTGGAATACAAGTGGGTAGGAATTCAGCAAAAACATTTAACTAATTGCAAAAGGTCAAATGTGACCTAGCTTTTACCTCTCTCAACTCATGGCAACTACACTGCAACCATTTGAAATAATAGGTTTGGATAGAAAGGCAGCAGCTTATTTCAGTTCAGGAGTGGCTGGTTTTTCCAACCCCGTCAGCCCCTGCATTTCTAGACTCTCTCTATTCCCTCTGTTTTTCCTCCCAAACCAGCTAATTCTTGCTTGATTTCAGCTTATTCTTGGAAGATGTTGCTTAAAACAGTGAGTAAAAGCCAAAACACACTAGCACTCTGGCTCTTTGTAACCACTTCCCCTCAAGTACTCACATAAGGATCAAATAAGTGATCTTGTGTTCATTGAACACAAGAAAAAGTCTTCAAGTGGTAAAAAAAAAAAAAAAATGCTTATTGTGGGACTATACTAATTCATTAACTTCTATATATCTAAGAATCCCAATCTATTCCTATTTCAAAATCATTACTAACAGAAAACAAAACAGGACTAGAAACAAAATAGAGAGTACAGAAATACAACCATATATATATATACGGTCAAGTGACTCTTGATAAAGCCACCAAAGCAATTCAATGGTAAAAGAAAAATCTCTTCAATGACTGGGTTGGAATAACTGGATATCCATAACAAAAACAGAAACAAAAAAGGAGAGAGAAAGAACCTTGACCCCTACCTCACACCACATCCAAAAAAATCCATATGAGATGGGTTCTAGAGTTAAATGCAAATATAAAATAATACAGTTACAAAGGAAAACATAGTGGAAGAAAATGTTTGCAACCTTGCAATGGGCAAACATTTTTCAAGGATATACAAAGCATAAACCATAAAAGAAAAACATGATAAACTGTACTACCTCAAACTGTAAAACATTTGCTCATCAAGACCCATCAAGAAAATAAATCACAAACCACATGTTGAGAAAACAAATTCATTAGATAGATAGATAGATCTATATATAGTGAATATTTTATATATAAAAATAGAAAATA
>NW_012114944.1:5342390-5372508 GCF_000951035.1 Colobus angolensis palliatus
ATTACATATATAAATATATAATATATATCTCTCTGACAAATATATTGCATACAGAACATACAAAGAAATTCCATAATCAATAATAAAAAGACAAATCAATTTTTTAAATAAGACTTGAACAGACAGCTCAAAAAGGAAGACATACAAATGGCCAACAAGCACATATAAAGACACTCAACATTATTAGTTATCAGGTTCATGCAAAGTAAAACAATACACACATATACACACATACACACATACATGACTGAAATTTGTTTTAAAAGAAAAGATTAACAACGTCGAATGTTGGAAAGAATGTGGAGCAATCCAAATTTTCATGTATTGCTGGTGGGAGTATAAAATGATGCAATAACTTTGGAAAACTGTTTAGTAGTTTCTTAAAGAGTTAAACATATGTCTACCCTGTGGCCGGGCAATTCTACTCCTAGATATTTTCCCAAGAGAAATGAAAAAATGAAAACCTATGCTTACATAAAGCCCTATATAAAAATGTTCATAGCAGCTTTATTCATAATACCCAAAAACTAGAAAAAACCCAGATGTACGTCAACAGGCAAAAGTGTTTTTTTAAAACTGTGGCATATTCAAAGAATAGAATATTACTCAGCAATAGAAAGAAATGAACTACTGATATATACAACATGAATGAATCTCAAAAGTATTATGTCTGGTGAAAGAAACAAAACACAAAAGAACATACATTGTATGATTCCAGTCATAAGAAACTCTAGAATAAACTAAACTAACCTATGCAATAGAAAGCAGATCAGCAGTTGATTGGGGGTGAGTTTGAAAATTGAGTGGGAAAAAGCATGAGGGAACATCATTCTGGGCTGATAAAAATATTTTGTGTCTTGATATGCAGTTATCAAAAGTGATTGAACTTGAAGATTTGAGCAATCCACTGTATATAAATTATACTTTGATTTTTTTAAAGGTTAATAAATGTTGTTGCTAAAGGATTAGACTTCAAGTAGTACTTCCCTAGATACAATTCCTAAAAATGTAAACTTTTCCTAAAGTCCTGGATCTGCACTTACTTTTGTCATACACGAAACTTAACTCTCCTTTTATTTCAACGAACTTTCTATGCTTAGGTTGGAAGAGTGGTCATCCCACCCATCTGAAATGTTCACCTCAAATCCTTGGGGCAGGGGGAAATAGCATGTCAGAAGAAAACTGTGAAAACAGTGGGATAAATTGGGAATACTACAAAAAGAACAGTCCCACCCTACTATGGGACTGTGGTTCAGAGCTAGCTCTCCAAGTGTGAAACCACACAAGGCAGCTATCAGAGGATGATTCTTCACATGCACCCACTCTGTGCACAGATGTGGAGGGGCAGTGAAAAAGTCTTGCCTTATGTTTTCAACTAACCATAAACTGAAAAAGTTACCCAATTCGTTGACTTGAACTTTTTTGTTTTGTCTTTACAGTAGTCAACTTTGAATTTAATCCTGGCTGGATGAAGCCACCTGAGTTTTGCTTTCACAAAAGACTTTCCAAAGAGAGGAACACAAAGACTTTCACTTAAATGCCTTGTTTTGCAAGTGCATTAAGTCACTGGTGCCCAGCTCAAGTTGGTTTTACGTCCAAAAAGAACTAATTTGGCCCATAATCCCTGACAGCAGCTGGCACAAACTGAGCATGCCACTACCATCTTAGAACTGAAGTCTCTGGGCATACCTGTAAAGGGAAGAAAAATCTTTCAGCAGAGGAAGTCAATAACTTCCTTTTTAATGTGCTTATTCAATGCTGAGACAAGTGTTACTGGATTTTAGAGACATTTGGAATAAGAATGGAAGTTTGGTGTACTTGGTCACAGGAACACACTGTGACTTCTCAGACCTAGAAACAAATTACTTATTAATTTTTTAGGGAAAAAAAAGCATCTTGATGATGCACTAGGCCCTTGGTCTATTTATTTACAAATGGATGGGTCTTACAGAATCTGATTCTAGACCACAATACTAGATCACTAGTAAAAGCTACAAGCTAAGTATACTTTCTCCAGTTGAGGCTAGTGTATGCAGAGATAAGAATCTTCTAGTCTTCTGGCTAGAACTGGCCATAAGCTTAATTTTTGTCCATTCCTAAACAAATTTATATTCTTAGAGCAACCATGGTATGATAACTTTGGTACACTTATGGTACACTGCAGTCCACAAAGTAATCTCCTTTCTGGTAGTATATATCCTGATAGATATACTGCCATTTAATTAAGGGAAGTATATATGAGGTTATGATTTTTTAAACTATGTTTAGTGGCCAATTTTCTGATTTTTCTTGGTGGACTAATACCCTTTTTCTTCTGTGGCCACTTCTCAGCAGGTTCATCTACTACATCAGTTCACCTTACCCAGTTGTTCTACACAATTCAGCTCTGAGTTGTGTTTCCTCACTATCCCCTCTACTTATAGATTCCTCTCGTCACATTATTTTAACCACCAACAACTTTATTGACAGTTCTCAATCTTACAACTTCAATCCTTTTGTTGTTTTTATAAATCCCAATCCAACTGCTTTATAGATGCATTTTCACTTGGATAACCCAACATGCCCCCAAATCTGCATATCAAACCAGCACCACCTCCCATTTTCCATAATATCTGTTAATAGTAACACTGGGTAGGAAGACTCCGAAATGAAAAACTTCACTTGCTGATTCATTTTTCTCCTTTCTTTATCTGCATCCTATCAGTCATCAAGTCCTGGTAAGTCCTCTTTCATAATGTTCTCTCCTCATCACCATCTCTGTTGTCCAATCCGACAAGATCTCTCTCTTGGACTACGGTAACAAGCTTGTACCAGTTTTCCGGAGTGTCAATTCCCCTCTATTCTCCACATAGCATCAAGAAGATCCATTTCAAAATGCAAAATTGAACACATTAGCTCCTGATTTAAATGTCCAACACCTTCTTGTTGCTTCTGAAATGAAAACAAAGAGTGCCATATTATCTGGCTCCTGCCTTTCTTTCCAGCCTCATGTCAGGCACTCTCTACCTTTCTTGCTGTATACTAAATCTCCCGATCATCTTTCACATTTTAAATCCATGCTTCCTGCCACAGTTCCTTTGCACACACTGCTTCCACTGTCTGGAATGCTGTTGTCCCTTTCATTACCTCCCTTTGCATAGTTTACTCCTGTTCACCCTCCCATTCTCAATTCAAACATCTGTTGTATTTTTTTCCCCCAAAGAAGACATCCCTGATCTTTAACTGCACAAACTAGATCAAATTCAATTCTGTTATACATTCTCATATCTTCTTGTACTTTTCCTTCACAGCATCATCATATGTATTTGTCTGATGAATGTCTGACTCCCTTACTGGTCTAAGAACTCTAAAATGGCAAGAATCATGCCTATTTGGCTCACTATTAAATCATCGGTATATAGCACAATGCCTTGCACTTACTAAACATTCAAAGAACATCTTTGAATTAGTGAAAGAAGATTTTTATATTTGTCTCTTTTTTTGTCTTCTCATTGTCACCACCATTTCTCTGATCCTTTTTAAGTTCATGTTTTGGAGACCAAAGTACTATCTGGTCTTCTGTTGCCAACCTCTCCCCTTTCAAATTTAATTTGCACATCTCTAGATCAATCATCTCAAAACATTGTTTTTATTGTGACCCTTTTCTGATTAAGAATCATTCATTGCCTATAGATTGAAGTCAAAAATCTTTACCCTAACCTTCCTATCTTTCCTTGATCAGTTCCTGGACCATCTTTCCAGGTTTCTATCTCTCTTCTCTACAAAACTCTCCAACTCTGTTTCATTGATGTACACATTCAGGGCTTTCCCCAGACCACTGTACAGGCTGTTCACGGAATGATGCCATTCCGTGAACGGCCCCTGGGATGGCATTTGTATCAGTGCCTGTGTGAATTACACCTCCGCAGTTATGCAAGGCACAAATGATGCAGCCAAACTTAGCAGCCCCGCGAGCATCTTAAATTTGTTCTTTCTTGTTTCCCATCTTTGATACAACTTTTGCTGTGCTGGAATGCCTTCCTTTGATCTCAATCCATCAAACTTTAACCTGTCTCCACAGTCCTTCCTTCAACAACAGTGATCTCCATTACTGAATTCCTATAACACATCAAACCTGTGCCATTCTCTTTATATATACTATAGTCTATATACACTGTTTTTTGACTTTTCTTGTGCATTTTAGTGTAGAGTAGTAGAAAGAGCACTAGAATTGGAGTCAGAAGTCAGGCCTAGGTCTACTTCAGCGGCAGCAAGGGCACTTCAGACAGTACAAATGGGTGATCTTGGCTAAGCTGCTTAGCTTGTCAGAGCCATCATTTCCTGTCTGAAAAGTGGGAGTAACAGTACCTCACAGGTTGTTGTGAGGATACTCCAAGGGTTTAATCCACAGCCTATTGAGAGAAGAATAATTTGCTTGCAGGCATTTTGCAAATAATGAAGCACTGTGATGGCTAATCTTATGTGTCAACTTGACTGAGCCATGGAATGCCCAGATACCTGGTTAAACTTTATTTTGGGGTGTGTCTGTGAGGTTGTTTCCAGAAGATATTAGCATTTTAATTGGTGAACTGAGTAAAGCAGATGGCCTCCCCAATGCTAGTGGACAACATCCAATCCATTAAGGGCCTGAATAAAATGAAAAGGCTGAGGAAAGTTCAATTTGCTCTCTCCCTGACTGCTGGAGCTGGGTCATGTATCTTCTCCTGCCCTTGGGTTCCTGGATCTCAGACCTTCAGGTTTAGACTGGGAGCCACACCAACAGCTCTTTAGCTCTCTTGCTGTAAGGCCTTTGAACTATACCACTGGTTTACCTGGGTCTCCAGTTTGCACACAACAGACTGTGGGATGTCTTGGACTCCGTAATTGCATAAACCAATTCCTTATAATCTCATATGAGTATGATATATGTAACATAACCAATTATGATCTATTGGTTCTGTTTCTCCAGAGAACCCTAACACCAGAACTATACAAAGCGTTTGCTGCTAGTTCATAATTGTCTTCCAATCAGACTAGAAGCTCCTTGCCTGAAAGGGGCAGTGTGTCACACCCCTATGTGTCTCTCAGAGTGCCTAGCACAGTGTCCTACACATGATAAGTGGTCAGCAAATATTTTCTGTGTAAAGAATGACATCCTGGCAGCTGCAGACAACAGATGACCACAGCTCTGCTGCTCATGGCTGCCATCCAGTCTGCCGTTGCTGTGTTTAATGCCTCCCTTTCCTGCTGTACCCATCCCCCAGTCTGCAGATTCCAGGCCTGCACAGGCACCACATACTCAATATGCAGCCATGAGTCTAGGAACTATGTAATATGGAGTCAGTAGCATCTGGGTACTTTTCACTTTTTTCACTTGAAGTACAGAATAGGAGCAATGATAACATGCTAGAACTAGAGTTTCTGTGCGCCACGTTAGGCACCATGGGAATTAGTACCATGAGTTCTCTCAGGAGGTCATCCAATTATCTGTGAGTTTTATGCCCCACAGAAGGTGAACAGGGTGGAAATCACACCTTAGTCTAATCAATGGGGAATGTCAGGAGTTCTTAAGTAATCATTTGGGAGTGTATATCATCATCAACAGAGCAGGGCTGGGGGTAAGGATGGGGGATGGAAAAAGCACCAAAAACTACAAAAAATTCCCTAAAATCTTAGAATTAAAAGACTTTTGGTGTCATTTAGGCCAAGTTCAATACAATCAAATTCAATATATACTCTTAATATATCTTGTGTCCTTTACTTAGACATTTCCAATGATAGAAAACTCACTGTCTATGAAGACAGTCCATTGATAGACCAACTGTAATTTTCATTTTAGAATGCATCTTATCCAAACCCTGATTTCAGATTATGAAACTGAGGCCTAAAGAGTTAAGAGTCTTGAATCATACAGTAACATAGAAGCAGAGCTAGAACAGGCCTCTGTCACCCATAACAGAAAGCTACGACACTTTTGCAACCCCATTCCATCTTTTACTCCTTCCCTTTGCTCCTGGATCTGTCTCCAGAGCAACAGGAACTTTGTCTAATTCCTCCTCTCATGACAGCCTTTCAGATTTTTCAAGAAAGTTTTATTTCAGTTTCTGAATCTGTCTCCAGGAGAAGTCATATTCTCCATCCCAGTCCTTTCCATTTTCTTTACTTGGCATGAGTCTACACCCTTTACCACTTCCAGCACTCAATCTCCCACAAAGTATAGACACTTTTTAAATTAGAGACACCCGGAATTGAACACAAAATCTTGGCGATGAAAAATACGGTGGGCCCTGAGCTTCCCTTAATCCTGACCCCTCACTTCTAACATTATACCCAAAGATTGCTTTACCTTTTTAGCAACCACATCATACTGCTAAACCTGCTATAATAATGACCTACCTAACACTTACTACGTGCCAACTACTGCTCTAGTACTTTACATGTCTTAACTCATTTAATTCTTACAAATCCAACAATATCATTTGGAACTAATATTATCATCTTCATTTTACAGGTAAGGAAAGTGAAACAGATTTTAAGAAGCATACCCAAGATCATACAACTTGTAAATGGCAGAGCCAGGGTTCCAACCAAGGCCGATGGCCCCAAAGCCCACAATCTGAATTTAATGCTACAGCTGACTTAATGAAAAATAAATTTCTTTTTTTAAAAAAATTATTGACTCTGTTCCTGGCCGAAGGGAGATCTTTCACAATCTGTAAATGGAGGTGTTTTGCTTTCTTTTGCATGCATCCCTATTAAATTTCAGATTTGCATTTGGGTTTCTCCTCCTTCTCCTTTCAAACTTATATTCTATACTTCAATATAGTGGCTATTTCTCTCCAGGTTGCATCATCTTCCAAGCTAATAATATGCTTTCTAGCTGTTCCTCTTTAAGTTGTCGACAAAAAAGAAAAATATATACATGACTAACAAAGGGCCTGGTGACATAACTACTTGATTGGTAGCAAAAAATAGTGTAAGGGTTGACCCCTTTTTGCTCTTCTTGTTTGGCCAACTAAAAAGCTACATAACTGTTATGTCTGGCCCATAACCCTTCATTTTATCAGAAGGATATGATAAAGAAACTTAAACACTGCATGAAAATCAGGACATAGTAAGGCTGCAGGATTTACCCAACCTATGTGCCTAGAATACCTTTCAAAAATGGAAATAAATTTAGTATGGTCTGATTCGTTCTCTGGAAATCTATGTTACCTCCAAATTATTACAACTTGTATTAAATTACCCAAAAGTCATTTGTTTAATGATCCATTTTAGAAATGGTGCCTGAAGTTGCCATCAAGCTTACTGACCTTCAGTGTCCAATATTCACCTTTCATCCTTTTTAAAGTTTATTGGAACTAATAGGTCTTTCTTACTTAAACCCATATGCACATTCTTTCAGTACCATAGGTGGTTGGTCATCTGAACCTAGGAACTGAAACATATTTTCATAACTTCAGACACTTAAATCCAATTGCCTGCTTGATATCTTCATTTAGATATCTATGAGGCATTTTCAATTTAAAATGTCTTAACCAGAGTTTCTAATTTTACCCCATTCCAAAACCTGCTCCTCCCACAGTCTTCCTAATCTCAATAGACAACTAAGCCAATGGAGTTGTTCTTGATTCTTCTTCTCTTACATTCTGTAGGCAATCCACTAGCAAAATCCTGTGGGCTCTGCCTTCAAGATATATCCAGAATCCAACCACTTCTCAACACCTCCACTGCTACATTCTAGTCCAAGCCAACTTCATCTCTCTTGAGGACTATTACAGTAGCCTCCTAATTGGTATCTCTACTTCCACTCTTATTCTGTGTAGAGATGCTATTGGCACCCTCAGTCAGGTTTCCTGGACAACCTTTTTATTAATTTGGTTGATGTGCCCCTTTCCCAGCTGCTGTGAATACCTCAAAGAGAACTGCCCTTGGGCAATGGAAACCACCCCACCTGCAGGTGCTTGCGATTTACATTGTCTATCCCCTTCCCCAGAGTCTTTACCCAATAAGCAGGATGAGGGTAAAAAGCCCCTCTTGCTTGTCTCAATGTGGGAAAAACTCCACAGAATAACTTATACTCCAGAACAAATCAGGCTGAAGCTATTCATTACCTGAAATCACATTCTTGCCCATCCTCTACCCTGTTCCTTCCAGAAGTCATGCACATCCCCATCTTAGGTTCGACCTCTAAGGAACAAAGCCTAATGCATTTTCCTTACAGCAGCCAGCGTGATCCTGTCAAAATGTTCACATCATTCCTTTGTTCCTAATTCCCCATTGGCTTCCCATCTCACTAAGGAAAAAAAATCCAAAGTCTTTGCCATGGCCTAAAAGAACCTACAATTTCTTCCCCAGCTAACTTTTTAATTTCATCTCCTTTCACTCTCCCCTTCCTCTATGCCATTCCACTCTAATTGGTCTCCTTGATATTCCTCAAAATGCTACGCAAACTCCTGCCTCAAAGCCTCTGTACCCAAGTGTTCTCCCCTAGAAAGCTCTTCCCCCAGATAGCCACTAGGCTTCCTCACTTCTTTCAAGTCTTTGTTCAAATGTCACTTATTACAGAGCCTTCTCTAACCACTCTAGCAAAAAGCAGCACACACGTCTCACATCCTATCACTCCCTCTTCATGATCTGTCTCTCTGTTCATGACCCTGTTCCCTCCATGCTCATGATCCTACCATGAGAGTATACGTTCCCTGAAAACAGGAGCACTGCCTTGTACACTCTTGTTTTCCCAGAACTTACAACAGTTTCTGGTATATATTAGGCACTAAATATATTTGTTGAATTATTTAAGTAGACTTTCTTTTGACTTCCCACACACAAACCCCAAACACACACACACCCAACAACTATCTTTGATTTCAAAGTCCTGTTAACAATATTCATTCTATTTTTTTATAGCTTGGGAACAATTACCTGTGACAGAGACAACAGAAGCAAAACAGAAGTTGAGTTCTTATAATGTTTTTCTGTAATCTATTAATGAAAACCTTTAAGAAAGAAAGAAAGAAAAACATGGATAATATGTGGAAGTCAAGAAACAATAGAGCGTTGCAATCCAGAAAGCTTGAGAATTGCACTGTTAGCTCAAACGGCTCATAGTCAAGTTGCTAGGCAGATAACTCCAAAATACAAGGCATAGTTGCTACCATTAGGGAAAATGAAAGAAATTAAATTTAAAGTTAAGAAAAACTTGTGTAACAAAGACTATCAATATTTAAAATCAAAGAAAGGCCAATACTTGTTTAATTAGATAAAAAGTCCTTTTTACTCACAGGAAGGGTTTTGTGGTAGGTTCTTGAAATGGACAAAAAGTAACAGAAGAATTTTGGATTGGTGGCACTATGAGTTATAAGTGGACCATGGAAATGAAACTAATGTCTACCTTATAATTTTTTAGTGTACAAAATTGAGCCTTGTGACAGAAGTACTGATGGCATGAGAGGCAGGGGTTGATCCAGGAAGGAATGTCACACTTCACTCAGCTCAAATCACAACTCAAAAATCTAGTAAAACACTCCTTACCCCATAGCGTAGGACATCACCTGAGCCTATCCCAAATACTCTTAATATTCCCTTAGTTTTTACCAAAAAAAAAATAATAATTAAAGTAAAGCATCATTAAAAGTCAATCTGCACTGTGCATCTGTTAGCAAAGAGGCCTGCAGGCAGTATTCATTCTAGTGTGTGTGCAGTGACTGGGGGGAGAGGTTTGTGTCAGGCTCCATACCCCAGACCCCATAAATATATATATACCTACTATGTATCCACAATATTAAAATGTTTAAAATTTTTTAGGTCACATATGAACATCTTTTCTTTTCAGAGCAGGATATGTCTGTGGCTATATGTTTAGCCTCACTCAGAAATAACATCAAATATCTAAACTTGAGGCCGTTTTCAAATGTGAGACCTTGCTAGTGCCACTGTCCTGATGACCACTGTGACTGGCCTATCTGCCATCACTTGGAAAGTAACAAGAATAACTTCCCTGAACGTATTATTAGAGTTGTGTAGTGAAGGGGAAGTACACCCAACATGCAAATGGAATAAGAATAACTGGTGGGGGGCGTAGGGAGGGCAATTCAAAAGGCCAGCACTCTTTAATCGTACCTTTCTATTCAAGGCAAAGCCTGCAGATGAGGCTGATCCAGCCTAGGGAGAGAAAATGGTATGTACCAAGCCAGATCAGGTTGTACTCATTACTCTCTGCAGTTGATGCCTCTTTTTTTACCCCCATCCTGTATACACGACCCCAGTCCTACAGTCAAGCCCTGGTCTCCTACCTAAATTAAAAATTTCCATCATGCTCATCATGTTTTAATCAATAATCTGAATCTTTACATTCAGTGACACTCACTAGAGAAAAGTTCTATAAGGAAAGGGGTTTACCCTCTTTCTTTGGGCCTCATTCTCATGACCCTGAAAAAGCGGGATTGAAATTTACAATATTTGGCAGACACTTGGAGTTGGGATTGTTTTGTCCATCCATTTTCTCCTCAGGGAAAAATGAAAATCCTTTTTACACCTGAAGGCTTTCTGTTTCCCTGCCACCATACCCTAGTAAAGCAGCATCTCCCTGGCAACTTGTGCCCAGAGTAAGAAGAGAATACACCCTGGCTGTCTGTGAGGAGAGGGGTCTCCAGACTTACTCCTTCCTCCTCCAAAATAGACGTTCTGGTATTACATTCTATCCCTAACGATGTGGATTTATTTAGCTACAATGTTATCATCTCCATTAAGCCGCATGGAAGAGACAATTCTCTGCTTTTATTTATAACCTGAAGGGATTATTTTTGAGTTAAGGCTTTAAGAATTCAGATCTATCAGGAAAGAACAGCTTGTGTAATGAACTTCCTGTTTTCATCATACTTGGACACCGAGCCTCCTTGTTGCCTGTTATTATTACCAGTTAATATGAACTGCCTGGAGTTTATTTTTAGCTGCGTTGACTCTATTGTAAGGACGGCATAACTGCTTTCAAAATGGGAAAATGTAATTACAGGATCTAACACTAAGTCGGGGATATTCTTAGGTCCCTTCACAAGGCAATGGCTTAAAAAATGAAAATAGACCATGTTAAACGGCTAAAGAAAACACAGTTATTTGATCTAAAATAGCCCATTGATCCTTTTACAAACTAAACACTTACTTCAAAGAACAGAGTCCCATTTTTGTTTAAGTGACCTAAACGTACGAATTTATTTCCAAGTTCAGAGTAGCAGGAGGAGAGTGGGGAGAACTGATGGAGAATAGAGGCAGGAAGGGTGTAAGCATTACTTACCAAAAGAGAGAAAGATTAGAATTGCGCTGAAAGTACCAAAACTCCTACAGGCATTTGAAGGCTAGAGAATATAAATCTCAGTGCCTTCCTTGTGTGCCATTCCACCGCGTGCAAAAAGTGCCTAAGTCAGCTGTTTCATGGGAGTGAAGGGAGTCTAGTGTCCAGTGAGCTGCAAAAGATCACTCTTCACATTTGCTGTGGCCGAGGTAGTCATTCATACAGACCACCACCTCAATGTCCACCTCCTGCATTATTCATTCATTCATTCAACAAAAATTTATTGAGCACCCAAAACATGCCAGACTCTGGGAATGACATGGTAAATAAGATATCATCTTTGTTCTAAGTGTAACGAGTATGGTAGGAAGAATTTCAGGGGGTTCTAGAAGCACAGAAAAGGGGATACCTAACCCATCCTGGAAGGGACGGGGGACAGCTTCCTGGAGGAGGTGATGTCTCAAGTCAAGTCTGAGGTACAAGCTGGGCTTATCCTTGTAAGTCAAGGAAAAAGTTGGAGCTGAGACCCAGATGTGAAAAAGATTGTGGCTAGATCAAGTAGCCTGAGAGTAAAAGAGGAGAATAAATAAAATTAAAATTGTAGTGATAGGTAGGAGCTTTGGAAAGCATGGTAAAGACTTTCAGGTTTATTCTGGTCATGGGGATAAGTTACTATACATTTCTAAGAGTGGTAATATTTCAGAAATATCACTGTAGTTCCGTCGATGTATGAATGGATAAACAAAATGTGATACATACATACAGTGGAATGTTATTCCGTCTTAAAACAGAAGGAAATTCTGACACATGCTCCAACATGGATGAACCTTGAGGATATTATGCTAAGCGAAATAAGCCAGACATAAAAGGACAAATACTGTATGATTCCACTTATATTAGGTACCTATGGCAGTCAAATTCATACAGGCAGAAAGTTGAATGGTGGTTGCCAGGGGCTAGGAGAGGGTAAAATAGGGGTTTGTTATTGAATGGGTTCAGAGTTTCAGTTTGGAATGATGAAAAAAGTTCTGGAGCTGGATGGTGGTGATGGTTGCAAAACAATGGGAATGTATTTAATGCTACTAAAGTGTACACTTTAAAATTTTATATATACACACACACACACACACACACATATATACACACACACAATTTTACATACAAATTTATTTCCAAGTTTAGAGTAGCAGGAGAAGAGTGGGGAGAATTGGTGGAGAATAGAGGCAGGAAGGGTGTAAGCATTACTTACCAAAAGAGAGAAAGATTAGAATCGTGCGGGAAATACCAAAACTCCTGCAGGTGTTTGAGGGCTGGGGAATATAAATCTCAATGCCTTCCTTGTGCATCATTGTATATTGAGTGTGTGTGTGTGTGTGTGTGTGTGTGTGTGTATGATTCATTTGGGCAGCAGCACAGAAAGACTTAGTAGCAATTAGAAGCCAGCTCTGTGGGAGAAGAAGGAATGAGGACAAAGTCCAGATTTCTCACCAGAAACTAGGTGAATGGTGATGAAACCAAATGCTAGGAAGAGTGAGTGAGTGAAAAAAAAAGTGCTCAATTGTCCATAGAATAATTTACAAAGGAGATAAAATGATGTTCTTTCAATAAGGAACAAAGGTATCACCACACCTATGGAATAAGAAAGATATAAGTAGAATGTAGTTAAACCTACAACCAAAATTCATATTTGCTTTGTGACCCTTCAAAAGACAGCAAGCATGACCTCAAATGGGACGAGTGAAGCTCAAGGTGGAGTAAGACTCAGAGACAGGGAGAGGGGTGGAGTGAGGCCCAGGTCCTGAGGATGGACTCGGGGTCAGGAAACAGCTGCAGCATATATTGTTTGGTAGTTTTTCAAGTGCTTTTATATTCGGACTAAGTCATTTATATGGCTGCATCCAGTGGACCCATCAAAATGTTCTGCTTCCTTCCCAAGTCACCGCCTATCCCTTCCCTGAATGCTCCCCCCTTGCCAGTCTTCCAAGCCTACTCACTATTTTCCTAAGACACTACACCCTTACATGCCTCCATAATTTCTCTTGCTCATATCTCTGTCTTAAATGCCTTTCTCCTTTCTCCAGGGCCTGGAAAATTTAAACTGATTCTTCAAGATTCATTCATTTTGAGTCTGTAACCAGCACCTTTTAACTGGTGTTGGATACCATGTACGGACGGAGATGCATAAAACACAATCTCTGCCCTGGAAAAGTCTATGTCAAAGCAGAGAGGGCAGACAATGCATTGATAATTATAATAAACAGAGTACTACTGTAATTAGAATCAGGTAGCAAGTGGTATGGGAAAACAGCAGAGGAAAATAAACTGCCCAGCTGGGTCGGGGTGAGGATCACAAAAAAAGCTTTAACAGTTCAAATGGCACTTGCCTCAGAAAGCCTTCCCAGCTTTCCCAAGAAATTAACTGCTCTTTCCCCTCTGATCTCATGGAACTTTGCTTTGTAACTGTAAAGAATGTAGCACAGTGTACTATGTTAGATATTCAACTGAACTTCTCAAGGTCATAGTCCTTCATTGAAATTCTGTGTTTAGTCCATAGTATGTGTTCAATAAATGTTTGTTGGATGGATGGATGGATGGATGCATGGATGCATGGATGGATGGATGCATGGATGGATGGGCAGGAGGGTGGATGTATGGAGACTGATTGTTAATATTTTAACACTTTCTGTGACAAGGAACTCATTGAACAATTTTCTGTGAAGTCTATAGACCTGAACTAATGAGATTCTCTCACTATTGGAAGTACCCTCTAAAAGCAGAAAAAGTAACTATCTTGGATGTTGTCTAATTCTTTGAAGCCACTAATGTATCATTCAGACATTTAGCACTCTAAAATATATTCTTAATACTCCAGTACCACAATATTTGACAAGCAGACTTTATACTTGTCAGGGAGACATTATACATAAGCAGACTCAACCATCAGCAAAGGTGTGATGTCGGTAAATTTTCTTCTCCTCCTCATTTAACAACCTCCCCAACTCCAGACCCTCAGAATTCCAAGGATTTAACTGGTTCTGTTATTTCAGCCACACTAAAATGTTAAGCTGGGTACAAGTTTCTCATTCCAGTAGTGTTTATGCTTTAGAGAAGGAGGGATGCCTTGGAAACAAAATTATTCAACCAGCAAAGTATTTTTCTGAGTACTTGTTACAGAAAAGTTTGTGCCAAGTGCTTCAGGGATTACAAAGAGGATAAAACATGTTCCAGTCCTCAAGGGGTTTATAGTCTAATTTAGGAGGAAGTCATAGACCGTGAAATCTTAAAATACAATACAAGAAAGAATATTCCTGATGATGTATTGGTACGTGGAGTGTCTCGGTCCCTAAGAAAAATACACAGAAACAAAAAGAATGAAACTTAGAGGTCTTCAAGTCTAACTTCCATCCAATTCGCTCTACAATATTCTCAGCAACTCTCTATTCGAATACTTTCAGCAATAAGAAATCCACTACTTTAGAAGAGAATCTTCCCTGCTATAGGTGAAAATGAAAATTCTGTTTGTAAACATATGTGTGTGTGCACACTATATATATTTTTATATACACATACATGCGCATTTCTAGATATCTTACATTGACCTGAAACCTGGCTTCCTGTAACTTCTTTTAATTCCAGAGAAGTACACATGAAATTCACTAGCCTTTTCAGCATGAAAAGAGATACATCTACCCTAGGATTTCTCTTCTCCATGCTAAACATCTCCAGTTCCTTCAATGATTCTTTGTCCAATATAGTTTCCTGCCCTTGCTATCTCAGTCATCCTCTTTAAAATACATTTAACTTGTCAGTGACCCTTTTACAATGTAGTACCACAAATACTATTCATATCTAACTATATTACTATTAATATACTATCTATACATTAAAAATGTAATATATGTATAATAATGTTAATATTAAATATAAATTAATTTTGAGTTGATGTCTATATTATCAAACTACCTGCTAGATATCACGACTTAGACATCTCTAACTTAATCTGTTCAAAACCAAGCTCTTGAGCTTCCTCTCACAGCCTTCCTCATCTAGTAAATGGTAACTCCTCCTTTTGCTTTCTTTGAAGTTCTTGCTCAGACCTTTCTTGCTCAAAACTTTCTTTCATATCTCCTGTCCTAACAATCAGGTATCCTACTGGCTGTACCTTCAGATTACATCCAGAATCTTACCACTTCTTCCCACCTTCACCACTACCACCAGTACCCAGATGGCCATCACCTTTTGCCTGGATTATTAAAGTAGCCTCCTGCCTAGGTTTGCTGCTTCCACTTTTCCTCCATTCTCTTACCACACTTATTCTCCACAAAGCAGCCAGAATGATGCTTTTAAAATGTAAGTTAGATCATATTACTCCTCTGCTCCAACTCTCTAATTATTCCCCATCTTGTTGAGAAAGCCCTTTAAAAAGGCCTATGTGATCTGGCTACCTCCATGGCCTCCCACTACTCTGCTCTCATACTCTCTTCCTGCCACACCTGTCTCCTCGCTTTCCTCAAACACACCAAGTACACACCTGCTTTGGGGTTTCTGCACAAACTGTTCCCTCCGCATGGAAACTCTTCCCGGAGAGACTCACATAGCTCCCTCCTTCCGATCTCTCCTCAGATGCCACCTGATCACACTGTTTAAAATAGCAAATTCCACGCCCACACCCAGTGCAACCTCTCTCTCCCTTACCTACCTGACTTTTCTCCATAGCACTGAACACCAACTGTCACACCATGTATTATTTATTTATTTATTATTGATTGTCTCCCCTACCAGACATAAACTCTGTATGGGCAGAGAGTCTGTCTGTTCTGTTTACTGATGTATGCTTGACATCTAAAGTGGTCCTTGGAAGATATTAGGCTCACATATTAAATGACTGAGAGAATAAATGAGTGAATGAACAAATATGTTCCCAACTAGTGAACAAATCTGTTCCCAATATGTCTGTAGGGGTGAGATCTACAAAAACAATTCTATCAGTTGTTCACACTTTTCTTTCCACCTAACAAACCACCATAATTTTACCTACCATCTTTCACTAATTTCTTCTCAGGATTTGGGCAAAGGGATTGGCTTAATTCAATTAGAAACCTTATGTCATGATTTCCTTAAATAGTGGAGCTGTCGATGCTATAATAAAATGGATCTCTTCAAGGCTTAAAAAAAGTCTATGAAGAACATTCTTATCTAATTTTGAATTTTAATGAATAGTTATAACGATGAGTAATTAATTTTGATATTTATAGAAAATGAAATGCATTTTTTTCCTTTATGAAAATCTAGCACTTTAGGAACAACAAATTCTTGGAGAAAAAATTTTTGATGAGATCATTAAAGTTGGAAGCATTGTACCTACATAGCCATAACAGGCATAGCAAGTGAATGGGCACCAAATGGCATCTTTCTCCCTGTGCCCAACTCTATCTGAGCATGTCAATTTCTCTGATATGTAAGAAACTGCCAGAGAGGAGTATCAGGGAGAGTTAAGCACAAGTTTCCCAGTAGCTAAGGCACAAAGAAAACCACACAGTATGTCTATATTACAAGCAAAGAGAAGCTAATGTACTAAATCCAGAAGAAATTTATCATGTAATTTTTCATAATAGATTTCAGGTGATGTAAGGCACAACATCTTCAGCAACAATATTTGCAAAAAATGCAAAATCATTGTTCCAATGGACAATTCCTATATTGATTCTGATAAAGGCTCAAAGCATAATACTAAATTTTTAACTCAGTGAGAGCATTTTTATCAGGAACAGAGGTAATCCAGTACAGATATGTTGCTTCCTGATACAATCACAAATTTCTTGAATAGAGATTAGAGAAGAGAAATGGAAAGACAGAGTCTATTAAATTGTATCTCTCTGATATTATATGTCTTAGGTGAGCCTTTGTCAAGCACATGGTTACAAGTCACTTCAGGAATGAATTCGCTGACAAGTGGTCTGAAGTGCCAATAGTCTATGCTGTTGATTATCCATACGCTTTAAACACCGGATGTGCAGGAAGTGAAGCTGACATTCTGTTGTCAAATTTTTAAGAACCTGACTTGTATTCTTGTCATTCTATTTCTGCACAAAGATAAGCTGCAGGGGTTCCTGCAGGTGATACAGTATTTCCTCCAAAATGGAGTTTGAATCCACTCACATACTTAGACAAATGCTCTTTTGAGGATCCTGAATTTTTTACTATATTACAGAAGATGATTTGGTCTGAGACCTTTCTTAGGGCAGGTATACCAGTCAACTTTTTCAATTATTTTTTAAAATACAAACAACAAAACACCTTCAACCAGCCTGGGCAACATGGTGAGACCCATCTCTACAAAAAAAATTAAATGTAGCCAGGCATGGTGGTACATGCCTGTAGCCCCAGCTACTTGGGAGGCTGAATGAAGTAGGAGTACTCAAGCCCAGGAGGTCGAGGCTGCAGTGAACCATGATCAATGTACTCCGGCTGAGCAACAAAATGAGAACCTGTCTCAATAAAAAAAAAAAAAAAACCACCCTGATTATGACCCCAGTTGAAGTAATACCTGGTATGTCAGAATGAGTTAGCTGGGGTGAAAAAAAAATGCTCCTATGGACCAGAATGAGTTGACTTCTTGGTTAAGTTTACCTGATATTATCAACTTAAATGTTAGAGAGCATTTGCCAAAAGCAGCAATTTTAGCTCTGATACAGTTGATGCTAAGCTACTCTAACAATAATTAGTCAGCAGGTTCAGATGCTCCTTTTATAGTATTGTTTATTACAAAACATTATAAAAACATTAGCAAAATTCAAAATAAAATAAAGAAAATCCACCCAAAATTCTGCCATCCTACAAACCAAACTGTTTACATTTTTTCATGCTCCCTTTCAGTCCCTGTCCATATGCAGACAGAATTTTTATAGTTGCAATCATAGCACAGATACAATTTTGTATTCAGGTTTGTCTCAATTAGAGTTTTTAAAGCATTTTTACACTCTACTCCATCATCTTTGTTTCTACTACTAGGAACGCTTTACCCCATCGTCCTTAGTGACCTTCCATGGAATCCAAAGTGGTGAGGAAGGTTTATAAAGAATAATAATCAACATAACTAGAAAGCAGGGTTCTTTTTAAATTCCCTCTTTAAGGGACAGGGTCCCTAGATTTAAATTTGTGTGGGAAGGATTTCTCTCACCCTTTGCTCCCCTAACTGAAACCTTTATGAAAATAGTCAATTTCCCCACCTTCAGGCACGTTTCTGTTATCTTAAGAAAGAGTCTTTGCAGGTATTTCCACTTTACCTGGTTTGTTTTGAAGGCCTGCTTAGTATTTAGGACATAAGCATATAGAGACATCTTTTCCTCCATCTGCTATAAAAGATTTGTATAACTTGGAATTTACAAAGTGTGGATACTAGATGCCGAATCCATATGATTGCGAAGTGGCATGCTCAGCTGTCAAAATGTTGGGTACCTGGATGCATCATTTTACATTTTAGTTTGGACTTCTTTAGTCACTGGCTTCCATACCAGACTGCACAGCAGACTCTTCTGGAGGGGAGCTGGTAAAAAAAAACACAGATCCCAGGACCCATCCTTGGCCTTATGAAGCAGAATCTCTGGGGTTCATCTAGAGACTAATGTTTGGTAACCATCGTACATCACAAAATGTCAGAGGTCTCTCTTTCTTCATTAATAGCTCTGATTTGTATGGGTTGTGGATTTTTACAGGGAGGGAAGGGGAAAGGATTGGAGAAGGGACAGTAACACAGAAGAAGCAAGTGGCCTATATAAACTTGGTTGAAAATGTTTTGAGCTAGGTAGGCCTGAAACGTAAATCACCTGTTCCAATAATCCTGGCAAGCCTCATGAAGTCAATAAGCTCCTATGTCTCGATGAGCCGACCAACCTATCCTCAGTCCTCTATACACAACCCTGGAAACCCAAGGGGCCATGGCCACAAAGGAAGAGGATGTCTGATGGTGATAATGTTGGAGTAGTATGTATCAAAACAACTTTTTAATCGTAAAGCTTTGACTCTTGAAAGCTTTCACTTTTAAGTCTTATTAAAAGTGATGCTCTTATAATGTTCTATATTTGGATTTTTACAAGCATGAATTCATGTATAAATTGGGTAATTTTTTTTTTTAAATTGAAGAGTGGGTTATACCCTTATGTGTATAAGGGTATTGCCATTTTGGGTCCGATAATTCTTTGTTGTGTGGACTGTCCTGTGCACTGCAGGATGTTTAGCAGCATCCTTGGCCTCTGCCCACTACATACTAATGGTATTCTCTTCTTCCAGTTATGTCAAACAAAAGCAATTGCCATTTTGAAGTGTCAGAAGTTTTTTGTTTGGGGGTTTTGTCCGTTTGGCTGACGTAACTGGAAGAAGAGAATACCAGTGGTATCTGGTGGGCAGAGGCCAAGGATGCTGCTAAACATCCCACGACGCACAGGACAGTCCACACAGCCAAGAATTATCAGACCCAAAAGGGCAATAGTGTCAAGGCTGAGGCACCCCACTGCACCACGAAACAGTGAGCAGCAGATAGGAGCTAACCTGATGAACCTGGGAGGCTCGTCAAAGCCAAATCATGGCAGGCCTTGGATTTTATACCAAGAAGCTTGGACTTTTTTTTACTGTGGATGATGAAGAGCCACGGAAAGGAAATTACATGATAAAATTTGGCTTTTAAAGATACATTTTCACTCTGATGGTACTCTGAAGGGTACATCAGAGGAGGCCATGACTGGAGGCAGAAAAAGCCCTTGGGATACTGTTATAAAAGCCCAAAAGAAATGTGAGGGCCTAAGCTAAAATAGTACAAGAAGAGATCAAGGGAGAGAACAAAGTCAATACATATTTAGGATGCAAAAGTCAGCAGGTGTTGGCAATTGCCTGGCTATGGGAAGGGCGGGGAGGATTGCAAGGTAACTCCCAGGTTTCTCTCTCAGATTATTGGATAGATGATGGTTGGAGTTACTGAATACAGGAAGCGATGTATGGAAAAAACATAATGTATCTAGATAACAGTGCACAAAGGTCTCAGCTATTCTTCGGGCGAGATAAGATAGATAAGAGAATCCGCTCATTCAACAAACATTTTAATAGCAATTGTCAGCAGGGAATTGTTTACACTTAAAGCTAGTGAGCTCCATATGCAAGCAAACTATTAGACCGAGACTTCACCTTTCAATTTAAGAAGAAATTTGGTGTTATTTTGAGGGGGTATCCAAGAGCCTTAATGGTTCTATAATTTCAGGAGATGGAGTGTTTCCCTTTTTGAATCTGGAGTCAACCACACTTAGAGTTCATCTTGAGAGAAACATACCTGTGGCATTAATTAAGGTAAATAGGTTGGCAAGGACTTCAGCCAACCACTCAAGCAAGATTAAAATAATTCTGGCAACAGAGATTTTCTTCTGGAGCTCTTGTCAGCCTTGAAAGATTGGATTTTTGGGGGAGAAGTTGATGAAAATATTGGGTTCCAGCTATGGAGACTACTGGAAACAACAAAATGCAGAGGAGTAGAAATTGAGATAATTTGTTTAGCAATCAATCCATACATGTGATTCTGAATTTCCATGTACTGAACAGATACCAAGGAAGATAAGTCCCCAAATCTGCACTGTTAGTGTCCCTGCAGTGGAGCCTAAAACATACCAGGATCTTTTGATGTAATTTAATTTTTGGAAAGGATATGCTGTTTTTAAACAATTACAACTTAATGAGACTTTAGATGACTTGAGTTCAATTATACTTGAGGTAATAGCTTGATAATACAGCCTGTAATTTTTAAAACTTTTTATTTTTTGACTTCTGATCTCTTTCATGAACAAGAAATAAAAGAGGTAGTTCTTGAATAGTCCCATGACATAGTAGTGTACCCACAATTTGTTAATATTACAAATAGTTATTAGCCAGCCTTCCAAAGTAAAATATGTGTTATATGTTCCTTTTTTTTTTTTTGACTCTTATCCTGTTAGTAGGCTAAATACGCTCTTTGTATGTCATAAATTTATTTGTTCATTTCACTTTAACCTTATCTCTAAAATCTCACTGATTGAGTAATGTATAGGGACAGACATAAGGACCATTTTGAAAGTTCAGATTAAGTTTAAGGGGAAAATATTTACTTTCAACCAGTCTAAAATGTCCAACTTAAGGAGGTAGGTAAGCTCCTAAGAGCTAATTCTTCAATCATCAATAATGCTGCCTCTGGTTGGAAATGTAAGTGAAAGGCCACAGATTTATCCCGCAGCCTGCCATTTACCATTATTGGACTATGATTATAAATGAGTTTGACCAGATATTTTCCTCTTTGATTCAGACAGTTATTCCTGGAAAAGTGCCTTAAAAGGAAGAATCTGACAATTGCAGGTTTCTGATGGATGTAGCTCTGGTGGAACCGCTGCCAATCCAGGCATTCAAGTCCCCTGAAATTATGTCAGCTAATGAATACTTAGAAAACATAAAGTTCAGAAGGCTGTCAAATTATCGTACAATTTGAAGGATCAGTATGCATGTGGTAGGAAAAACGTATATGTTAAAGCCCAGATCAGCTTTGCCAAGAGCTGGATTCATCTATAAATTCTATAAAGTCTATAGATGTGATTTGTATTCACTCAGAAAGTGCCACCTATGTGCCAGCCAACATGTGAGAGGTTTTCACAATGTATTTCCATTAATCTATAATATAAACAGTCCTTTTAAATAGTTGTTGTGGTCTCTCCTTTAGAGAAGAAGAAGAACAGCAAGAGTCCAGAGTCATCTTTCTAATAATTGTTAGAGACCAGATTTAATCCATGACAATAAATCTATCTTTTTGTCATTATACTGTTCTATCTCCTACAACTCCAGTTTCAGGAAATCAAGCTTAGCAGGTCAATCTGAGTTCACTATTTTCCTTCTCAATTTGGCTCCTTCTATTGAAAACCTACAAACCCTCGATCTTCTCCCCTCATGACCAAGCAATTGTCAAATCCTATCAGTCGTACCCTCAAAACCCTTGCCAGTGTGATGTGTGGTCCAGCATCATTGGTATCGCCTGCATCTTCTTATAAAGCCAGCATCTCAGGCCCTACCCAGACCTACTGAACCTGAATCTGCATTTTCACAAGATCCTTAGGTGATTTATGGGTACATTGAAGGTTGAAAAGCGCATCTCTAGTCTAAACCCTCTCCGTCGCTGCTCCCACAATTATTCATCAGGCTCCCAATGTCTCTGAATGGAAGTGTTTACTAATCCCCTAACTAGTCTGCCCCACTTTTATTCTCTCCTCAATCCTTCACCACCCAATTCCTATTCGTAAAATTCCCATTTATAAACCACCAACAGATCAATTCCTCGAAAGAAAAGATTAAGCCACTCTCTGCAACCCCCAACCCCATCCCACCACCCACCCCACTCCTCACACCCATCTCAAAACCCTCCACTGGCTCCTCAGTGCCTATGGGAAAAAAAATTATAATAGTTAACAAGTACATACTTTATGCCACATATTTTATAAGCACCTCATTTACTCCTCACGTCAACCTTATGAAATTAGTACCATTATTATCTTCATTTTATTTTTATTTTATTTTATTGGAGACAGGGTCTTGCCTTCTTGCCCAGGCTGGAGTGCAGTGTTACGATCCCAGCTCACTGCAGCCTTGACTTCCGAGGCTCACGCAATCCTCCCACCTCAGCCTCTCAAGTAGCTGGGACTACAGGCACGTGCCACCACACCTGGCTAATTTTTATATTTTTTATAGAGATGGGGTTTCATCATGTTGCCAAGCTGGTCTTGAATTCCTGGCTCAAGCAATCTTCCTGCCTCTCTTGGCATCCCAAAGTACTGGGATTACAGGCATGAGCCACCCTGCCCAGCCTCCATTTTAAAGATGAGAAAACTGAAACTGGAGGAGGTTAAATAAATTGTCTAAGATTCTTTAGGCAGTAAATGCTGGAACCAGGATTAAGTCTCCAGTAAACTCCTTGTGGGGGCAGGGTGGAGGAGGGGGCAGAAGGCTGATCTCCATATTTACAGAAAAAGGAAGAGGAGGTCTTAGTCAAAGCCCCCACCCCACTTTTTGCCAGGAATTTTGCTAAGCAATTCCACTTGAGTATACCATTTTCGTCTTACACCAAGCCTGCAGCAAGGTTTTGATGTTACCGCTCCCATTTTCATAGATAAAACTAAGACTTACAGAAAATTGAACCAAAGTTCAGTTAACTTCAAGACAATATACTTTCTGTCTACTATATAGACCTACTGTTCCTCCCACTTAGGAAGTGCCTGCTTCATCTCTGAATGCCCTAATTTTACTATCTTTTAAGACCAGTACAAGTCTAATGCACAAAATTTTACCTTTTCTTCCAATTTAGAAGTAATCTTTCCCACCTCTGAAATATTTGCCCCCATTTTTCTTTTGGCACTACTTTATTTTTTTGTAGCTACTTTTACATATGTACACATATGTACATCTATGAAAAATTTTGGAATACTGGATCCTACTTCCTCTCAGTAACAGTGGCTATTGTTCCTGAATTTTTAGAAAATTTTTAAAAATTATGCTAAAAAGAAAAGTAAAATTAGAGCCATGATATTAAGAAAATGTAATATGAACTCATGAACAGAAAAAATAGAAGTGTAATTGAGAGTTGAAGAATTATCCCTGATAAGAAAGAATTTGAGAAACAATAAAAATTAACATTTACTATTTAAATTTTTCCCATAAAATCAAGCAAAACCCTGTTATAAGTTGATTTCCATGCAAGATGTTTTCTGAGTTTTCTACTAGCTCATCAGTTATTTTCTGTCACTTTATTTACGTATTTCATTCTATTTTATTTTTCCTGACAACCATTATCTATTATAAACATTCCTTTTAGATGGCTTCATTCTGATAATAGTTCCAAAATTACCTTGATAAAAGTCCAGCCTTTTTTACTACCTGGCGTATACCATCCCCACAAATAGCCCACTTTATATTAAATGGAAAATACAGGGAGAGAAGAAGACTTGGCTTAAATATCTTTTTGAGGACTCCTATTGCGATAATTTCTGTAACATTAATAACCCTCTGGCACATGTGTTTAGATGTGTAACAGCAGCATTATTTCTCCTAGGCATATGTTTACATATTATATTATCAACCAAATAATAAAATGTATACTTTTTGCTCTTCATCATCCACGAATTACTAGTAATCTCAGTAAAGAGCTTTATATTCTATAACTGAAAACAATCTTATAATTCAATAAATATTGTCTTATTGGCCTCAACCAAAAAGGCTTTCATTTCCTCTTTCACTGATGCTGACTCCCACATCTAAATAAAGGTCAGATTATTCCAGTAATTCTTTTCTCTTTTAAATGTGCTTCAAAAAAGCAGAGTTCTGGAGTATATTTCCAAAAGCATTTTAAGATTCACTTTAAGAGGGGGATATGGGATGTGGCTTTCAACCTGAATCCTTTCTAGGTAGGGCATCTCACACTGGTTTCCACGGAATTCCCTTTAGGACAAAATATAGTATCTTTATTTTAAGTCAAAGGAGTACCCAAAAAGCCAAAACCAAACTTTAGATATATTACAGGGTTTGCTTGTTTTTTGTTTGTTTGTTTTCTATTCTGTTCCAAAGAGAATTGGAATTAAGTAGAAATATACATATAGCACTGTAAACTCAAAAGGGCCTTGGAGTTTATATAATTTAACAATACTAGAATATACATCTCATGAGGGGAAGCACCTTCACTCTTTTGTTCACTGTAGATTTTCCAGCACATGGCACAGTCTCTAGCATACAATATGTGCCTAATAAATTCTTGCTGAATAAATAAATAAACTTCCCTAATTTCACAGATGCAAAAACTGCAAGCCAAAGTAGTTGAATTGTCAGAGGTGTGTAAACCAGAACAACTCCATCTTGAATAGGAACTGGGTACAATAAGGCTGAGACCTACTGGGCTGCATTCCCAGATAGTTAAGGCATTCTAAGTCACAGAATGAGACAGGAGGTCAGCACAAGATACAGGTCATAAAGACCTTACTGATGAAACAGGTTGCAGTAAAGAAGCCCGGCCAAAACACACCAAAACCAAGATGGCCACGAGAGTGACCTATGGTCATCCTCACTGCTGCATTCGCACCAGCGCCATGACAGTTTACAAATGCCACAGCAATGTCAGAAAGTTACCCTATATGATCTAAAACGGAGAGGCATGAATAATCCACCCCTTGTTTAGCGTATGATCAAGAAATAACCATAAAAATGGGCCACCAGCAGCCCTTGGGGCTGCTCTCTCTATGGAGTAGCCATTCTTTCATTGTTTTACTTTCCTAATAAATTTGCTTTCACTTTACTCTGTGGACTTGCCCTGAATTCTTTCTTGAGCGAGATCCAAGAACCCTCTCTAGGGGTCTGGATTGGGACCCCTTTCCTGTAACAGAATGACCTAACCAAAGCCATGCAGTGACTTTGCAGCCATCCTGGCACTAGAACTTCAGTCTACTATCTCTTACTTGGTGTCATTTCTGCTGATTTCAACATAAGCAAATGCAGGTGTTGGGGTGGGAAGGGGAGTGAATGAAAAGGGAAAATAGGATAGAAACCTGGAGACTGTTTTCAAACAATCCATCAGAAATCACGCAACAAAAAATGAAGTTGTATATAAGATTGAGAAGGGCGTACCTCAGAAAAAAATTTTTTAAGTAAAAGCTCTTCCAAGAATAAATAAAACTTCACCTGTTTGATGCCCAAAACAACAATTACAGGAGAAAAAAAATCAGTTTTTAATAATAGAAAATTAGCCCACATAAGGAGAATAATGAGGTCCACAAAACATAGCAGATTAGTCATAAATTGAAAACTAGACCAAATATCATTTGATAAATACTTTGAAAAGGACCCCAAAAGCAATAAATCACTTTTTATAACGTATTTTTTAAAAACAAAGTGGGCCAAAGAATCTGAATAACAATTAAATGATAAGGATCTACAAGAGGTACGTTCAGGGAGACAAGATAGCAAATTGGGTAAATTAATAATTTCTCTTGGTCTTCATGGGGAAAAATATTACTACAGGGGCGATTCATGCATCATGAGTTTCTTTTGAAACATACAAGTCAGGCCTTCTATATTAAGTAATGCTAAATGCCCATGAGTAAGCAGGAAAGAGGCAAAGAGGTTTTAATGTGTGTAAAGCACATATTTATGCAATTGAGGGAAAAAATATCCTCAAGTTCATATTAAGACACTATGTCAATGCAAAGAAAGGACATAGATATTCCATGAAGGACACTGTCTCAACATACAGCCAAAAAAAAAAAAAAAAATCAACTAAAATGCTACTAAGTAGCATCAAGTAGAATATTGAAAAACAGGCAGAAATATTGCCTATTTCTATTTAAAACTGGTTGATCCATGCTGGAAGAAAACATACATTTCTGACTACTGATGTTAAGAATAATATAACAGAACTGGACTAGAAATGGGGGAAAAAAAAGGAAGGCCTAAAATAGCCAAGGAGATTATGGAACTCAAGACACAGTTTATGTGCTTGAAAGTTGTGCTTGAGCTAGAAGTTACATAATCCCTCTAGGCAGCCTATTTCAGTATGTGAAGATGGCTACTATTTTACTAAGTACTTAATCACGGACGAAGCATTGTGCTAATCACTTTATATTCATTATCTCATTTAAACTTTAAAATAATATGAGGATGTAGGTATTATTATCACCCCTTTGCAGATAAAGACACTGCGGCTGTAGATAGGTTAAGTAGTTTGTCCTACTTCATAAAGCAACTAAAAGCCTGAATATGACTTAATGCTAACCAAACTTCTAGGTAAAGATTTTACACATGTTACACTGCCTTCCCCACCCTCACTCCTACCCATTAATTGGACTCTTTGCTTCCCCACCATCCCTTGAGCGAGGCTAAATTGGTTTGTCTGCATCTTACCATGATACAACAAATTAAACAACTATAATTCTAAATATGTGCAAGAGGGACTGTTTTATTCAACTTTGTGTCCCCAAAGCCTAGCCATTCCCTAGCACAAGGTGAATGTTCAAACGTTCAATAGACATGAATTGAATAAATACAATGCATACTGTAGAACACAGTAAACTTCTGAAAAGGAACAGAGTTGCTTGTGACTGAATACATGGAGCCTGTACTTTAAAAATTGAATTTCAAGGACTGCCACAGACAAAGATTAGATTTTCTACAATCAACACATTTCCTGTGACATAAAGGAATGGCCAGTATAGTACTAGTAGGTATAGAACAGGATCAGTGGATCACAGAAAACCAGTGCATTAAGGAGGGTTCCATGTGACATAATCGTGACCAACTCTGGCTAATTACTGAGAAAAATGAATTCATTGAAAGCTACTGGATAATTCACAGAATCAACACACAGGCTGATGAACTAGGCTCAAAATATAAGCAGGAAAATACAGGTAACCAGAACCCCTGGAAAGGCCACATGCCAAGACCACATGCCAGGAATGCACGGTCAGGTGCTGAGCTGTCACCACTGAACTTTGGGTGCCACCCCAGACACTGCCACCACCTGCGACTTGGGGAACCCTGCTAAAACTACTGACACAACCACCTGTGGATGCTGGATGCCACAGCTACCACCATCACCTTAAGAAAGTCTGAACCATCCCTGCTTCTTTAACTCCCAGAGGATTTAAATTCTTGGGCAGGAGAATCTATGGCTGAGGTTAGCAAACCTAAACTTAAGCTGTGAGGGAGAACAAATGCCTGATATTTTTTGCTTTGTAATGAGGTGGGCCCTGCTTCTCCCCAAGATGCACCCAAGATTCCCCAGACATAGAAAGTGAATGCAGATGCTAGGAGACCACAATAGAAAGATATGTATTTATTACAAAATCATGATCTAAGGAAAAGATCTAGAACTAGATTAGGATTGGCCTCCCAGCGAAGGAAGTTTCCAAAAATCTAGTATGGGAAGCTATACCTCCAGGCTTACTCTGTTTAGCAGGAGGGATGCATTACTGGAAAAGGTAGGATGCACCGAATCAGTACTGTAGAGGGAAATTACCACAGAGGTCCCAGGAAGGTGTATTTCCTACATTGTAAATTGGCGATTATAGTTTCATTCCCTTCAGAGGCCCTGAAGTTATGACACGCCTATGGACATTGCTTTTTACCACACTGTTAAGAGGTTTGTCGATTACTTCCTTCCAGGCTGCAATAATTGATGCATCAAACACCCTTCATAACAGTGATGAGGGGGGCAGAGCAAGATGGCCGAATAGGAACAGCTCCAGTCTCCAGCTCCCAGTGCCAGCGACAGAGAAGACGGGTGATTTCTGCATTTTCAACTGAGGTACCGGGTTCATCTCACTAGGGAGTGTGGGACAATCAGTGCTGGTCTGCGGCTGCAGCCCGACCAGTGAGAGCTGAAGCAGGGCGAGGCATCACCTCACCTGGGAAGCGCAAGGGAGAAGAGAATCCCTCTTCCTAGACAGGGGAACTGAGACACACAACACCTGGAAAATCAGGTAACTCCCACCCTAATACTGCGCTTTACCAAGGGTCTCAGCAAATGGCACACCAGGAGATAATATCCCACACCTGGCCAGGAGGGTCCCATGCCCGCAGAGCCTCCCTCATTGCTAGCACAGCCACTGGGAAGCTCCAACTGGGTGGAGCCCACAGCAGCTCAAGGAGGCCTGCCTGTCTCTGTAGACTCCACCTCTGGGGACAGGGCACAGCTAAACAAACAAAAAAAAAGCAGCAGAAACCTCTGCAGAGGCAAACGACCCTGTCTGACAGCTTTGAAGAGAGCAGTGGATCTCCCAACATGGAGGCTGAGATCTGAGAATGGATAGACTGCCTGCTCAAGTGGGTCCCTGACCCCTGAGTAGCCTAACTGGGAGACATCACCCACTAGGGGCAGACGGACACCCCACACCTCACACGGCAGGGTACACCCCTGAGACGAAGTTTCCAAAGCAAGAATCAGACAGGTACACGCGCTGTTCAGCAATATTCTATCTTCTGCAGCCTCTGCTGCTGATACCCAGGCAAACAGTGTCCAGAGTGGACCTCAAGCAATCTCCAACAGACCTGCAGCTGAGGGTCCTGACTGTAAGAAGGAAAACTAACAAACAGGAAGGACACCCACACCAAAACCCCATCAGTACATCACCATCATCAAAGACCAAAGGCAGATAAAACCACAAAGATGGGGAAAAAGCAGGGCAGAAAAGCTGGAAATTCAAAAAATAAGAGCGCATCTCACCCTCCAAAGGAATGCAGCTCATCACCAGCAATGGATCAAAGCTGGACAGAGAATGACTGTGACGAGTTGAGAGAAGAAGGCTTCAGTCCATCAAACTTCTCAGAGCTAAAGGAGGAACTATGTACCCAGCACAAAGAAACTAAAAATCTTGAAAAAAGATTAGAAGAATGGATAACTAGAATAATCAATGCAGAGAAGGTCGTAAACGAACTGAGAGAGATAAAAACCATAACACGAGAAATACCTGACAAATGCACAAGCTTCAGTAACTGACTCAATCAACTGGAAGAAAGAGCATCAGTGACTGAGGATCAAATGAATGGAATGAAGTGAGAAGAGAAGTCTAAAGAAAAAGGAAAAAGAAATGAACAAAGCCTTCAAGAAGTATGGGATTATGTGAAAGGACCAAATCTATGTCTGATTGGGGTGCCTGAAAGTGAGGGGGAAAATGGAACCAAGCTGGAAAACACTCCAGGATATCACCCAGGAGAACTTCCCCAACCTAGTAAGGCAGGCCAACATTCAAATTCAGGAAATACAGAGAACGCCACAAAGATACTCCTCGAGAAGTGCAACTCCAAGACACATAATTG
>NW_012114944.1:5377336-5382962 GCF_000951035.1 Colobus angolensis palliatus
AAAAAAAAAAAAAGAAAGAAAGAAAAGAAAAATAAAAAAGATTATGATGGTACATATATTGAGTTCTTACTAAGTATCAGGAGCTGTGCTACGGGCTTTACATGTACTAAATTATTGTATTCTCACAATAACCCTATGATCACACTCATTTTATAGATGGGGAGAGTGAGGCAAAGAGGATACTTAACTTGCCAAAGGACACACAACAGTGCCCAGACTGGAACCAGAGAGTCTGCCTGCAGAACCATACTCTCCACTGCCTCTCTTTTGAGAGGATTTCCAGCAAGCCTTAATGGGCTGATGGCTTTATTTTTTTTCATTTATTTCCTTGATCAGATCACCCATTACAGAAAATTAGCATTTTACACATCCAGCCTAGTACATCTGTGGCTCCTCCAGCACTACCACGTGCACACCTTTATCAGCCCTTATATGGATCAAACCAGAGAAATGGGTGGCAAGTCCCATTCGCCACCTCTGGCTGTCTAAGCATTTGATGGATCTCAATCTGCTGCACTTACTGACGGACCCTGAGAAGTCTCTATATTACCATTGTCCTCAGCACTGTAATGTATGTTCATGCATATGTATTTTTGACATAAAAACATTTCTGAGATAATCATCACTATATCAAATCAGCACTGTCTGAGGCAGCCCTAAATGAGGTGTACCCACATATTATTTGTAATTTATCATGTGGTGGTAATATAGTTATGTTTAAACTAGTTGTTTAATGAAATGCATTCAGTAATATATAATCAGTTTTCATTATACTTAATGTTCTTTTTTCCATTTTTGCTATTTTTAAAATATTTTATTATGAAAATTTTCAAACAGAGAAAGTTGAAAGAACTCTGTAGCGAATATCCATACACCTACCACATGGATTTTTGCAATTAACATTTTGCCATATTTGCTTTTATCATGTACCTGTCCATCTATTCATCCTTCTATCCATCCATCAATCCATCTTATTTTCTAATGCATTTCAAAGTAACTTGCAATACCAGAACATTTCTCTCCAACATCTCCTTGACATGCATATCATTAACTAGAGTTTAACATTTGTTTATAGTTCCTTTTTAAGGCAAAATGTACGTTTAGTGAAAAGCAAAAATATGAAATGCAATAGTTGATGAGTCTGACAAATGTGTATCTGTATGACCCAACCCCTATCAATTTATAGAACATTACATTCATCCCAGAAAGGTCATTTGTGTTCCTTCCCAGCTGATCCCAGCCCACACTACCACAGAGACAACCACTGTTCTGATTATTTTCACCACAGATTAGCTTTGCTTGTTCTAGAACTTCATATAAGTAGAATCATAAAATATTTACTCTTTTTTCACCCACTATAGCTTTTGAGTTTGGGTTTTGTTTTTATGTTTTTTTCATGTTGTTGCATGTATGAGTGATTTGTCATTTTTATTGCTAGGCATTATTTGTTGTTTGAATATCCCATACTTGTTTTATTCATGCTCTGATAGATGGACATCTGGGTTGTTTCCAGTTTTTATTTATTATGAATAAAGCTGTTATGAACATTTTTGCACAAGTGTTTTTTCTGTGGACATATTTTTCATTTCTCTTGGGTAAATACGTAGGAGTAGAATTTCTGGGTCACAAATAAGTCGTATGCCTAACAATGTAAGAACTTTCCGACCATTTTCCAGAGTGGCTAAACCATTTTACACATGCACCAACAATGACTAAATATGCTGGTTGCTCCACATCCTATCCAACATTAGGTAATACCAGACTTTTAAATTTTGCTACCATTCTATTGGATATTAAATGTTGGCCCATGTGGTTTTAACTCTCATTCCTCTGATGACTGATGAGGTTGAGCACATTTTCATGTCCTTATTATTGGCCATTCATCTATCTTCCTTTGTGAAAAGTCTGTTCAAATCTTTTACTCATATTTTTAGGTTGTTTTCCTTTTTATTATCATATCTTTTATAAGATCTAAATGAAAGAATGTTTTCAAGTCCATAATGCAAAATACATGAACTGGGCTGCCCCAGTTTATATTTTGTCTTTATATTAGTACCTACATTAATACAAATTTTAATTTCTCATTAAAGAAATTCAAACCCAATTTTTCACTGAATTCTTTTTAAGACAAATACATTTAAGCCTCCTCCTTGTGATGAACCTGCATATACAGCTGGTAAATATAGATATTGAACTCCTAGGCAAATGTTAAACTTCCTGGTCTATGTACACATTTCTATAAGAATATGTATCTATGTATTTCTATAGATAGATAGATCACTTCCTCCTATCTACATCAGTGATTATAATCTTCTGATGATCTATTGTGTTTTCTAGGATCTCTGAACTTCAGAGTTAAAATTCCATATCTTTCCATTTTTTTCCAGACAAGACCCTGATCTCATCTTCTAAAGAACAAGTCTTGACTGACCTTATATGTGAATTAGTTCTCCTGACTAATCTTTTAGGTATTTGTAAATCACCTCGCTTGTTCCACCTGACTTCCTAATAATATTGGTCACTTTGGACACTCAGTATATAACTCAGCAAAAGTGGTGTCAATGCAAATCCTTAATATTATAAGGACATGAATAAAATAATATTAATAATATGCACAGAACAGGTTACACAGAAGAAGAGATGAGTAAAGTAGAATGGTTGGGATGCTTTAAGTTGCAAGATAACAGAAACCCAGATGGAATTAGATTAGTCAAAAAAGGAAATGTATTAGTTTGAGTGCTACAAGAAGGGCAAGGCTACAACTGGACCTCAAGACAGAGACTTGAATATAAGCTACTTCACAACCAGAAACCTGGATTCTGCCAGGACTTCCCTGTCTCATCATTGCTTTTCTCTGCAAGTTTATTTTATTCTTTTAAATTAGCTGCAAGCAGATGATGAAGAAAATGGCTGCCTAGAGCTATCATTACCTGCAAAGAAGAACAGATCATTCTTTCACTGGTTCCTAGTTTAAAAATCCAAATGATGAGTTCTGACCATCTTTTAGTCATCAGCTGGAACCAGGTGTAATGTCTGTGGAAACATGGTAGTCACATTCAAACTAACTGACTAGAGTGCTAGAAGGAGCATTTCCCAGAAGGAGTGGAAGAAGAGTCAAACCCATGAAGCAGACAACATAATGGAGATTCACTACAGATAGTATAACCAGAGCCCCAAAATGACTCAGGCACATGACGGAGAATGAAGCTACAAAGGTAGAGAAGGATTGAGGGAAAAGCTTAATATAGGAGGATAAGAGCAAAAGCCTATTTCTGTGGAGACAGGGCTCTCTCTGTTGCCTTCTTTAGATAAGATCTTTTACGAAATATGTAATAATAGTCCTAAAATGTCCTATCTCCTCACTCCCCACACCTAACAAAAACACTCAGTGTAACAAAGGGAAAATCCTAACCCCCCTTCATTCAACCATCTCCAGTCCATTTTTCTGCTGTTTCTCCTCAACTAATATGCCAAAATACCACATAAGATTTTATGTAGCCCAATAAGCCCAACCTTCCACTTTCTGACATAATTATAAGTAAACAAACAAAAACAAAGGAGGCCAGTCACAACTTTAAGACATATTATTTGCTCAAAACAAAGATAACCACCTTTGAGGTGGATTGAATTTATTTTTCAACAACACTGATGCAGCCTAAATGATTTGGAGAAGAAAATGCAGAATAGTTGAATCAAACAGAAATTAATTAATTAGGCTGACAGTTGGCTAAAACAATAACTTACTCCACTCTAAGTGACTAGGTTAATTTTTTAACGAAAATAAATGTATTTATGTACTGAATCAAATAATGGTTTAATATTTGATTTTTAATGCAGTATTTCTACTGTGTGGTACATCCTCAGTAGATGCTTGTTAAATAAGTGATGCAGGGTCCATGGAAACAGAAAGAAAGAAAAACATACCTCTTCCTTTAGGAAGGAGGTCAAGAAAAGCTTCGTGAGTTCATTAAGGGAACAAGGTGGGTAAAAAAATTGTAGATAACTAAAGACTATGTGCAAAAACACTGGTCTGAACAAGCTGGGAAATGCCAATTAGTTCACTATAATAAGAATGGAGAGGACAAATGGGAGAGTGGTGAGAGATACATTAAGAAAAATTGGCAGAGGTCAAATCATAAAAGGTTTTATAAGTCATGTTAACAAATTAAATCTTCATTCTAAAAATGATGAGGAGCCTCTAAAGATGTTTAAGCTGAGAGCAGGTGAGAGAGAGGAAAAAATAGTATTCGCTAGTTTTCACATTTTATAAAAATCATGCCGGATGTTGAATTTTGACTTTGAGTCATGAGAAAACAAATTGAACAGTTCTAGGCCAGAAGTTTAGGAGAGTAATTATAGGTGAGTATTATATTAATTTATGAGTTAAATGATGAAAGGCCTAAATTGAGAGATTATGAAGTATTTTGTCAGAATAAATGATAGGATTTGAATCTTGGAAATGAGGGAGATGAAGAGACTAGAAGTTCCTGGCTTCCAGTCTAGGAGCTAGCCTATGTTAGTGCCACTATCCAAGATCAAGAATAGGGAAGGAGAAAGTTTACAAGGGGACAGTAATTAGCTCAATTTAGGACATAGTATGTTCCCTGGGATACATCCATGTGATCATGTGCCCAGGAGGCAGTTGGAATTGTGTGTCTATCATTTGAGAGAAAGAACTGAGTTAGAGAAAAAGATTTGGAACTACAAGCAGAAAGGTGATAATTGAAGCTATGAATTTGCATGAGGCAATCTAGGGGAGCATAAGAAATAAAAAAGAAGACGCCCTAGGACAGGGGCCTGATTATGTCCAATTTGTTTTTTCTTTAGCCTGTTTCTCAATAAGGTACCTATTTATAAAAATTAAAAATATGAAAAAATGCACTTCAACTGAAAAATTAGCATAGGACATAAAGGGATAATTTGTTACATGAAAAATACAATACAGTACACACATAGAAGGTGTGGTTAATTCACTTGGAAGGGGGTTCAACAGTGCAACCCCCTCAAAGGATCTTGAGTGAAAACCCTCTACTCTCAGCTCAAGTGGGTAGTGGATATGGGAAGACACAGATGGCATCTTTCACATACATATTCTCCCTGAAAGCCAAGTGCTAACCACAGAACTTTTTGTACTGATGCTTAGATAGCTAGAGAGTGTCCTGAAGGCAGTTCTGAATGGTCCATGGGCCATTTGTCCAGGTCATGAAAGGCATCCATGATGTAAGAGATGCACTAAGTTAAAGGTAAGTAGCAGGGCTGCAAACAACAGTTGCCATGGGATGAAACGCCATGAGAAAGCAGCAAGTTGGGGCATGAGTTTCTTATGAGCCAGTAAGAAAGGTGGATCTCAAAATTTTCTGTAGCATGCTAACAATGACTTGAATGATAGGCAGAATTATATTATTGAAACATGGGCATGGACATGAAGCTAACCACCTTTTACTAGCGTGATATACTTCTCTGACATGGCAAATCTCTGAAGGGAAGAATGAGCCTGCCCCCTTGGGTTCTCAAACAAACATTTTTCAGAATTGGTCTAGACAATACTGCAGGAGGCTTATAAAACCTATCCAAGGCCGGGTGCGGTGGCTCAAGCCTGTAATCCCAGCACTTTGGGAGGCCGAGA
>NW_012114944.1:5383182-5447348 GCF_000951035.1 Colobus angolensis palliatus
TGAACCCGGGAGGTGGAGCTTGCAGTGAGCTGAGATCCGGCCACTGCACTCCAGCCTGGGCGACAGAGCAAGACTCCGTCTCAGAAAAAAAAAAAAACCTATCCAAAGCTGGGATCTATGTGACAGTAAGTCAGAGAAGTAGATCATGTTACCCAAGAAGACCATAATGCTTCAGCATTCATCCAAGATGTAATCCACTGGGTGTCGGAAGATGGCTGTGTAGTTCATATGCCAAATAGTCTTACCACGTATTAGGACTCATCAAAATACACCTGCAAAGATGGCATCTACATGCCACCTTTCTAGGAACAATGATAAAACTGTCCTGGTTGTCAAATTTCATACTTACTCCCCACTTTCAAGAAAATAGTGATAATGATGATAGGAGCTACCATTTATTGAGGACCTATCATGTGCGAAACCCTATGCTGAGAACTGTGCATGTATTAGTTAATTTAATTCTCACAACAGCCCTGTGGTAGATAAACAAGACTTACAGCAACTTCCACAAGGTCACATAGTTAGAAAGTAGTAGAGTCAGAAATCAGAGCCTGATCCTCCTGGCTCCAATGTCTGTGTTATTCACTTTATATTATATATTGCCTGTTCTACTGAGAGCCAGTAAGTGTTGTATATGATGAGCATGTTGAAGTAACAGCTGTCTTGCCAGAAATGGTGAACACCATTCCACCATTCTTTTTATTATAAAAGAGAACCAAAATAGCCCTGCAGGAGATGATAAATCTTCCACCGTAAGTGTTGTCATACTTGAAAACAACTTCAGTCTTAAGTTGAAAAGAAAGAACAGTGTTGGTTCTGTGGCAGCAGAAACGCCAGGCTTGGTCAGGTGTGGTGGCTCACACCTGTAATCCCAGCACTTTGGGAGGCCGAGGAGAGCAAATCACCTGAGGTCGGGAGTTCGAGACCAGACTGACCAACATGAAGAAACCCTATCTCTACTAAAAAATACAAAATTAGCCAGACATGGTGGTGCATGCCTGTAATCCCTGCTACACAGGAGGCTGAGTCAGGAGAATCTCTTGAACCCAGAAAATTGTGGTGAGCCGAGATCGCACCATTGCACTCCAGCCTGGGCAACAAGATTGAAACTCTGTTTGAGATAAAGAAAAGGAAAGGAGAGGAGAGGAGAGGGGAAGGGAGGGGAGGGGTGGGGGAGGGGAAGGTAAGGCTCGAGCTCTATCACATCCCATCCCAGTGATGGGCACAGAAAGTGGAGGCCAAGTCTTTCGACTTCCCACATGAGAATTCTCACCCTTTTGCAGTAGAGTTGTTCGGAATTCCTGGCAGAAAGGAGGCAAATGGAATGGCACATAGCTGGGAACAAGCAAATGTTGGTAGCAGAAATGTGAAGTGACTTAAAACATGTCTGGAGCATACTTAGGGGGAAGTTAAAGTAGCTTGAACATCCAGTGAAAAGTAGACAGAAGCATTCTTGACTAACTCTTTAGATACAGGTTAAGGAGGACCTTCTCTTCAGAATGTGGCCTCACAAATAAGGACACCCATGAACCATGTCTGAGCTTTTGAGTCAGATAGAGAGCCTGGCCTGCTAAAACAAGGTTTCATCCACAGAGCTGCCCAATAGTTCATCATGGAAGCTAGAGTCCTTGGCTAGGAATACCTCTGAAATGCAGAACACCAATTCTTAAACTGGGACTTAAAAGATAGTAAGAGTGGGAGACCCACTGTCCCCTGTGGAATCATAAGTCTAGACTTCCAGCAGCAGTGGATATACATACATTTATACTTACACACACTATGTGTGCCCACATAAACACACCAACAGAGATGGGTATACCACTAGTATTGTCTCCACTCTGAGGACAAAGTCTACCAATTCAGAAAAGTGTTAAAGATTTCAGTACCAGTTCAGTGCGAAGAACTCTCCTAAGGCTTCCTTGGAATTCAGCCCCCCAAAAAGCCTGAGTTATTCCATTTTACCTCCAGGGCAAGAGGCCAGAACAATCACTGACCCCCAACTCATGCTGAAGCCTATGGATATCACTGATGGCATTCCCATCTGCTGTCACAGTGGGATAAAGAATACCAACAATTACAATGTGCTTTGAAAACACAAAATATCTAATAAAATTTTCTTCTTTTTTTCTGGAATCACTTTCTATTTAGTTTCAACAAACATATATATATGTGTGTGTGTGTGTATGTGTGTGTGTGTGTGTGTATATACATTCTATATATATAGCAAAGGGTAATAATAATATTCTCCCTAATACTGTGGCCATTGTCTGTTCTACGACTACTAAAAATTTTTTTCTTCCTACTTTTAGTTTAGCTTCAGCAGGTACCTGTGCAGTTTGTTACACGGGTAAATTGTGTGTCGCTGGGGTTTGGTATACAAATGATTTCATCACCTAGGTAGTAAGCATAGTACCTGATAGGTAGTTTTTTTATCCTCATCCTTCTCCCACTCTCCACTTTCAGGTAAGCCCCAGTGTCTATTGTTCCCCTCTTTGTGTCCATGTGTACTCAATGTTTAGCTCCCACTTATAAGTGGGATTTGGTTTTCTGTTCCCGCATTAAGTTTTTTTTTTTTTTTTTGCTGTATTTGGTTTTCTGTTCCCACATTAAGTTCTTTAGGATAATGGCCTCCAGCTGCATCCCTGTTGCTGCAAAGGACATGATTTCATTCATTTTTATGGTTGCATAGTATTCCATGGTATATATGCACCACATTTTCTTTATCCAGCCCACTGTTGATGGGCATCTAGGTTGATTCCATGTCTTTGCTATTGTAGATAGTGTTGTGATGAACATATGAGTGTATGATTTATTTGGTTATAGATCCAGTAATGAGATTGCTGGATCAAATGGTAATTCTGTTTCAAGTTCTTTGAAAAAACTCCAAACTGCTTTCCACGATGGCTGAACTAATTTACATTCCCACCAGCAGTAAGCATTCCCTTTTCTCTACAACCTCACCAACATGTTATTTTTTGACGTTTTAATAATAGCCATTCTGACTGGTGTGAGATGTGGTTTCTCATTGTGGTTTTGATTTGCATTTCTCTAATGATTAGTGATGTTGAGCATTTTTCATATTTTTTTGATTTGCATTCCTCTAATGATTAGTGATGTTGAGCATTTTTTCATATGCTTGGTGGCCACATATATGTCTTCTCTTGAGAAGTGTCTATTCATTGTAACTACTAAAATGCACATGGAAATGGCACAGAAAAGTTGTGATTATATCATTTGTTCCCTAATGGTCACTCCTGAGATTCAATACGAAGTTATTATTTGATCTTGTCCACAAGGAAATAAGAATATTATTTCACTCCTACCACCTATGAGGAAATTCAGCCTTTCGTGGACCTCTGCTGAAAAAAACAGTCCTCAGAAAGTCAAAGCCTCATCTGTAAGATGATTTATAGAAATTTAAGGAACAGAGTCTTGAGATCTGGAAATAAACTGAATACTTTTAAAAACAGTTTAAATAGTGTTCTCATTCCATTACCAGAAATAATTGACTACTTCTGAATATGTAATAATTTTCCAGATTATCTTCCACAACTGTAACTTTTACGCTGGAAACTGGACTTTTATTATAGAATGACACCGTGACAACTGAGTTTTCTTTAGACAGTAAGTGAATTGACAGTTATTTTGTATCAACCAGACATTTAAATATTTATATGCAAAATCATAATTATGTAAACATTTGACAAAATATTCTAACCCAGAATACACACTGAAGAGAATATTCCTGAATCATTTCTTCTGACTCACTGACCAACTATTACATCTGTTTAATATCTATAGGTTCTGATCTTTTGTTTGGGTCAATTTCATATTTTCCAGGTTTAGCCAGATTTCAAATTTAATCAATTCCCTAAATTTCAAATTTAATCAATTCCCTAAATTAACTTTATAATCAACTGTCACATCTCTTTTCATTCAGAAAGAAGGAGGGCGGAAGTTAGAACTCCAACAAACAAAGTAAGTTGCTTACCCACTCTGGAATTAACTTCTTCATTTGTAAAATTGTGTAGGTGGGGGAGGGAGGAATTCTGTAAAATTCTATGAGTACTGCTAGAATTTGAAATCATTTTCATTTTCTTAATTTGTCTCTCAACTTTTCATCCCTATTTGTCTCTTGATTACCACTCAAAATCCTCTCATTTACCTTATTAATTCCCTTTTCCATTCTCTTCAGTGGCCTTTCAAAACTTTCTCTTCCTCTAGGTTCTTAAAATCCCCAATCACAAGACTCTACTTCTAGTTAGCCACTTTTCTGAGAAAACTGGAGCCATTTGAAGTGTTTTTCTTTGTACTTCCTTTCTCTTCCCCTCTGAATTCCTTCGTACTGTATATTGTATTTTACCTTTCAATCTTTGGCTCTAGGATGAAATGAATGTCTCTCCTTCTGGCAAGGTCATGTCCTTCACCTTTACTCTTGATCATGAACCCTTCCAAATCCTTACTTCCTTGCTCCTTCCATTCTTTCTTGAATCTTTGATTTCTCCAGACCAGTGATCTCTTCTTCTGCCTCCTCAGATAGATGAAGTCTTTAAAAATAAACAAACAAACCAAACCTTCTCTGGACTCTGCCCCCTCCCACAAGTTGCCTCCTCTTATCATCCCTTCAAAACCCAAACTATTAGAAGAGTGGTCTACCTTTGCTTTCTACATTTCTTCACTTGCCCCTTACTCACAAATTCCACCTAGGATCACAAATGACCTCCTACACATCAAACCAACTTCATTCTCTCAAGCTTCCTACAACATTTAAAACTATTGATGGCCTTATGTCTCCTGAAACTCTCCATTCCTATGGTTTTTCTTTTGACCCTGTACGTATCCTGCTTCTCCTGAGAATGTCCTGGCCATGCCTTTTCTGATTATTCTTAACTCTCCTGTCCTGTGACATAAGCTCTTCACTATGGTTTTAGCCTTAGTCCTTCTCTCTGCACCCCCTCTGTCTATCCATTTATAATCCACTTCTTTGGGACTCTACTGACACCTGAATCTCCTGTTCAAAAGTTCTCTCCCAAGCTCAACACATACATCTCTACCTGAAAGATAACTTCACCCATAATACTAGAGTTTCCTCAAAGGCATAAACCTTATTTTATTCATTTTTGTACTTCAACCTCTCACCTCCACCATCCAGAGCCTAAAACAAGGTTTAGGAACTCAATAAACATTATTTAAGCAGAACAAAACAGTACTTCCCACCAACACATGAAACTCAACCAACACAAAATTAACAGCGGTCTGGTCCTCCTGACTTTTCTATTTCTCTTAATAGGACTTTCCTATTTCTCTTACCAACTTTTAATCCCCAGAATTTAAAATCTGAGCTTCAGCTTTGACTTGTTCTTTTCCTGGTCTCTTGTATCTAATAAATTATCATATGTTGTTGATCCTGCCTTTGTTATATGTTTTACGTCTATCCACTCATTTACCTTCCTTACATCATATCCTCAAAGCTTTAATTACCTCCCACATATTTTCTTGTAATAGCTTCCAGAATCAGTTCCTCCGTCTCTCCTACATACTACTACTAGATTAATCTGCATGTAATATACTTCTCATATATTACTCTATACCTCAAAAATTCTTAATATTTATCCCTTGCCTAGCAATTACAAATGTCTTTCCCTAGCATCCAAAGTTCTTCATAATATTGCCCCCAAAATGCCTACATGCTTGGAAGGACTAGAGTTCTACTCAAGTTACCTAAAAAAAAAAAAAAATGTTTTTCTTTTTGATGGAGTCTTGCTCTGACACCCAGGCTGGAGCACAGCAGCACAATTTCAGCTCACAGCAACCTCTGCCTCCTGGGTTAAGCAATTCTCTTGCCTCAGCCTCCCAAGTAGCTGGGACTACAGGCGCGCACCACCATGCCTGGCTAAGTTTTGTATTTTTAGTAGAGATGGGGTTTTGCCATGTTGGCCAGGCTGGTCTTGAACTCCTGGCCTCAGGTGATCTACACACCTCAGACTCCCAAAGTGCTAGGGATTACAGATATGAGCCACCATGCCTGGAATTTTATTTTTTTAAGAGACATTGTCTTGCTATGTTGCCCAGGTTAGCCTCAAACTCTTGTACTCAAGTGATTCGCCTGCCTTAGCCTCCCCAATAGCTGGAACTACAGGCGTGCACCACCACAGCCAGGTAAGAAAATGTTTTAAAGCACACTCATTGTTCAACTGATAACTGTCAGAAAACAAGAAAGTTCTAAAACTGAAGCACTCTCTTTCTATCCGTGTTGCTGCTTCTCCTTTCGGTTTCCCTTCTCTCTATTACTCTGCTTCCTCTGTTTATGCAGTTTCCATTTTCTCATAGTTTCGGCTAACACAGCACAATGTAGTCACTCCCAATACCTTTTAAACCTTGATAACTCTCAGCACTTCCTTGTAGTTTCTGCCCCCACTAATTGGTTCAGTCTCTTAATTTACCAATTTCAAATGGCCCATCTTTTCATGCTAGACCATAGAAATGTCACAGAACAGCCTATGGATGATGAGTACTTGGATCAGAAGCCTGCTCTATTCCAATCAACTGTGATCCAATCACATGGGGAATGGGCAGGACAACAGGTTTAGAGAATAGACTCATTGGAAGCAGGGCTGTGAGCAGAAGAGATTCTTTGAGAAGGAGGTGGGAAAGAGTAAGCAATGTTCAACACCTCCAGGGCATTACAATTTCCTACCTATTCTCCTACATGCACACCACACTCCTTTCGAAGTGGAATTGCTATCTCCCAAACCCATTCCACAATTCATTATCCCATGCCTTTGCTCACACTGTTCTCTCTGCTTTGAACAATCTCTACCCGTGTCTTATCATCTCAAAATGTACTAGCCAAAGGATATGAGTGGATATAAAAGTAATTCAGAAAACAGTCAATGTACAACAGAAAAGAAAGCTATAAAAAATTATCTGAGCACAAAGAAACAAAACTAAAAATAATGTGGGATATTGTCAACTAAAATAGCAAAAATAAATTTAGAATGATTAATGTACATTATGATGACAGTTTTATTTCTTCCTATAAAATATAGCTAAAGGTAAATGCATTTAACTCATGTCAAAATTCCACAAAAATGTCCAAATATAAATAAAAAGAAGATGACCACATCTAATATCAAGACTCTTGAAAATAATAGCACCATATCAAGTAGTATTAAGAATACAATATGGCTGATGATATTGCAAAATAGTAGAACACTTTTAGAAAGCAATTTACCAACATGATTCATTTTGGAAAAAACAGAAAAAACTAAACAGGAAAACAAAATTCCTTTCCAATTTGATCATCTAGAGAAAACCACTTTTAACATTCTAGTACACAGCATTCCATAGTCTCACATTATATACATTTTTTCTTCTTTTTCTTTTTTAACAAAATTTGCATCAAACTAGGTATACTGTTAACTCTGAATATCATGAACTTTTGCCTATGCCATTAACAGTCTTAAAAAAACATTGTTTTTAATGGTTGCATAGTAATCTATTATATGAATAGGTGATGACAGATTTTAACAAAAAATTCCTAATGCTAGACTTCAGATTTTGTCTTCTTTATCATTATTACTGAAATACTGTAATGACCATCCCTGTATGTAAATCTTTTATGCATACCTCTGATTATTCTCTTAAAATAAATTCTCAGAGTACAAATATTTAAAAGAATTTTTAAAAAGTACTTCTAAATGTCAATTTAACCAAAACTGTGACCTGACAGTAGAATAAGAAGGGTGGGAAGGAGAAATAGATAGTGTAAGAAAACTAAAGCCCCACTATCCATAGCAGAAAGTCATTGGTGCATAAAATGAAGGAGTTTTAAAGTTAGTATAAGTCTGTTGTTTAGAAATAAGGAGGTGAAAAACTTAATAAAGTAGAATAGTGAACAGGAATCAGGTGTGGGAAAATATGGCACAGGACACTGCTGTATTCATTATAAGTCTTATTCGTTTTGACTTTTTAAACTATGCATTTATGTTGGTTTGATAAAGGCACAAATCAAATTAAAAATAAAAACCATCAGTACCATTTAGATGTAAAATATAGCAGATATACAAGTTAGTTTAAGTGCCCACAATTCTCATAATTATGGAGGAAAAATATATATATATGCCTAAAAGATCTTAAATTGATAATTTTGTGAATTTTTACAAAGAATCCTCTGCAAACAAAGCATGTGCCTAGGTGCTGAGAGATACAAATAAATATTCTTTTTTTTATGCTTTCCAGAGATAAAACAATTGTTATCAACAGTAGAAATAGTCTCTCCACATGGCTCAGCTAAGTAAAATTTAAAAATTGCCTATGCAGAAAACCTTCAAGTTTTCTCTTAAAAATATATAAAAACAGAGGCAAGTTAACATACCAGCTATTCAAAGTAAAGTTTAAGAAAGTAGTAAATTTTTCTTCAGAACAACTCTTTCATTTTTTCACCTACTAGAGAACATGCTATAGACAGTCCTTACCAAAATAAAAAATTGGAAAAATAACAGGAAAACTAGCATGGTGGGAATAAATGAAGATTTAGAGACCTTAATTCTCAGGCAACTTTGTCACAGATCTTGCCATTTGTACTTGATAAATGTTTATTTCTTCTTAGTTTGCTTTATTCCTGTCCCAGGAAAAGAGAAGAAATTCTATCACACTTCAGAATATCAGTACCTTCAGAAAAAAATCCTCATAGTGGCACCAGACCCAAATTATTCCCCACAACTTGGAGGGCACCTGTATAGTAAATAATGAATCAGGTGAGTCTCCACTACCCAAAATTGTTGTTTTTGTCTCCTTCACCTTATCTCCAAGTAGGACACAAAATGGAGCTTTTAGAGCTAGACTCCTTCCTGTCTCTTGTTCCTTCCTCACAGTCTCTTTCTGTCCTTTTCCTCCTCACCACTCCACATTTTTCCCTTAATATCTTCCTCTCATTTTCCACTTCTTTCTTTCCTCAAACCTCATTTCTGGGTTTTCCCACTTTCTCTCCTACGACCTCACCCCCACTCCATCCACATCAAAGAACTGAGGTGAGGTAGGAGAACGTTTCTTGCTCTTCCTCTGTTTCCCTACATGAAGAATAACTGTAAATTTTACCTCTGGGTAATAGAAGTCTGCTAATGAAGGCATCTAACAAAAAACGAGCTGACATATTAAGTATATCTCAGACTAAACTATGTGTAAGTTTATTGGAACTTCATGAACACTTTTATCTTTGCCTTTGAGTGACTACCATTTGGGTACATTTATTTTTATTTTCAATGGTAAACTAAATGTATAATTGTGTTTTCTACTTCTACATTTATTATACTCCCTTTAAAATGTTTTGTCTAATGACTATTATGTTACTTTAGCATCCACTCACATAATGCTGCTTTCACCAGACTTTACCAAAATCTCTCTCTCTCTCTCTACCAAATAATGGGTATTTGGAAGAGAAAGGTGAATGTTCCTTATTCTCATCCAAGTCTCTGTACTGATCAACATGGGTCTCCCTGCCAAGAAGTAAACAACATTATGTTCAGTCCTTGGGAGCAGCTACATCCAAATATTATATGGAGAAAAGTTCAAGTTCGTGTATAACATGAAACTTTGAAAAATGTGATTCAGAATCCCAATAAATCTGACTTTTGGAATGGACATTCCATCTTCTGGTCATAATGGAGATATTACAAGAAGAACCTGGAAGAGGAGGATGAGATTATTCTATTTGATGAATACATCAACTAAGAAATGGGAGAGGATGCCAGAAATAGTTGGCTAAAAAGTAATACGGCAAGTATTTAGATTGTACAAGCAAACCTTTACAGAAAATCTAAATTTCAAAAAATTATATACAAAATTATGCTTGAAATACAATAAATCCCAAAATACCACCTTAAAACAGTCATATAAATTAGGATGGCGCCCACGGGTCTAGGACTAAGGCAGAACCCATAGCCAGTATTTGTCGGTGAAGAGACAAACTGCTGAATAGAGTTAGTACATAAATTTAGGATTAGAAAGTTCTACCTTCTACCAGAACAACTAGATCAAACTGTTCCCACTAACAGATTTTCCATTCCTCTTTTGCAGTATCATGGGCTAACCAATTCATAATCGATTTTTTTTTTTTTTTTTTTTTTTTTTTTTTTTTTTTTTGAGACGGAGTCTCGCTCTGTCGCCCAGGCGGGAGTGCAGTGGCGCGATCTTGGCTCACTGCAAGCTCCGTCTCCCGGGTTGACGCCTTTCTCCTTCCTCAGCGTCCGGGTAGGAGTAGCTGGGACCACAGGCGCCCGCCACCGCGCCTCGCTAATTTTTTTGTGTTTTCAAGCTCCGTCTCCCGGGTTGACGCCTTTCTCCTTCCTCAGCGTCCGGAGTAGCTGGGACCACAGGCGCCCGCCACCGCGCCTCGCTAAATTTTTGTGTTTTCAGTAGAGACGGGGTTTCACCGCGTTAGCCAGGATGGTCTCGATCTCCTGACCTTGTGATCCGCCCACCTCGGCCTCCCAAAGTGATGGGATTACAGGCGTGAGCCACCGCGCCCGGCCCATAATCGATGTTTTAAAACTTTAACAGGTCCACTATATGTTAATCATTGGGTTAGTGAACTTAGGGCACTTTTGTGCCTTACATGATGAACAAAATATCAAAATTCTAAGTAAAGACAAAATTAGTATTGCCCCAGGCTCCAATACGGCTTGGCAAGGTACTATTACTGATTCTATCTTTATTTAAAATGTCAAAATTTTGTTCATCGTGCATCTTTGCATTGATTTTTTAAATACTGCATTAAAATGTTATTTAACCTTGATTACTGAGTTTTTCAGTTTCCTTTTAAATTTTAAATCTTAGGTTTGACAGTTAAGTTTATGTGTCAACTCAACTGGGCCATGGGGTGCCCAGATATCTGTTTAAACATTACTTCTGGGTGTATGTGAGAGGGTGTTTCTGGAAGAGATGAGCACATAAATTGGTAGACTGAGTAAAGCAAATTCTCCTTCTTAATGTGGATGGGCCTCATCCAATCCACTGAGGGCCTGAATAAAACAAAAGGCCAAGTAAGGGAGAATTCTCTCTTTGTCTGCCTTCAAGCTGGCGCACTGGTCTCCTGCCTTCAGACTCGAGCTTGGACTGAAACCTACACCATGGGCACTCCTGCTTCCTAAGCCTTCAGACTTGGACTGGAACTGTCTACCATCAGCTCTCCTGGGTCCCCAGCTTGCTGACTGCAGATCTTGGGACTCCTCAACCTCCATAATTGCATGAGTCAAGTCCTTTAAATAGTAAGTAAATAAATAAATAAATCCTGTTGGTTCTATTTTCTGGAGAACCCTAACCACTATACTAAACAAGTGGCCCATTCTCCTCTTCCTAGTCTCAAAGTGATTTCTTTAGATCACATGTTCCAGATGCAGCTAGGAGATGGCGGAGTTTCCATTGGCCTGGGTCCTTGTACCAATCCCCCTGCTAACCCATGACGGACAGGTGGCGTGAGAGAGAAAAAAACTTTTGTTTAATCCTACTGGGATTTGGGGGCGAATTTATTATTACCAAAATTGTAATAGTGGTTATTGTTGGATAGTATAATTGTGGGAAAAAAGACTCCTGAAAAGGGCAGGTTTTTAATCAAACCCTGCTCAGAGTTTATAATCTACAACAGGGGTTGGAAAAGTTCTTCTGAAAAAGGCCAGATAGTAAATATTTTAGGCTTTGTGGGCCTTGTGGTCTCCATTGCAACTCTTTAAATATGCTATTGTAGCACTAAAATACCATACACAATACTGAAATGAAAGAGTATGATGTGTTTCAATAAAACTTTATTATAAAAATAGGCTGTTGCCAGGGCACAGTGTTTCACGCCTGTAATCTCAGCACTTTGGGAGGCCAAGGCAGGTGGATCACCTGAGGTCAGGAGTTCGAGACCAGCCTGGCCAACATGGTGAAATCCTGTCTCCACTAAAAATACGAAAATTAGTTGGGCATGGTGGCACGTGCCTGTAGTCCCAGCTACTTGAGAGGCTGAGGCAAGAGAATCTCTTGAAGCCAGGAGGCAGAGGTTGCAGTGAGTCTAGATCGTACCACTGCGCTCCAGCCCGAGCTGTAGGTTGATGGAAACTCTACCATCTCGTAGCTCCACCTGGAACATTTGACCTAAAAAAGTCACTTTAAGAGATAAGGCAATAGCTTAAGAGTCTCACAATGGCTATTCTATGCTTCAGCCCAGAAATGACACACATCACTTTCACCACAGTCCATTGTCTAGAACTAGTTACATAATTACAGGCAACTGTAATGGGGAGGAGGTTAGAAAATCTCAAGGAGCTAAAATGCGACATTTGTGAGCACCAATCTCTTTGTCACACTAAAAATCACACTAATATACAGTTTTATTCCTCTCTTTGCCCTTAAAATTCTGTTATATATGATATATTATATCATAGGTTTTTCCCCATGCCATTCCATCTCTTCATAAACATACATATAAAAGCCTCTGTTCCAAAGTCATCACTTCAGGCTTTTCCTAAGTATTTTATGTGCATTTTCTTATTTAATTCCTGCAACTAGTTTATGAGGAAAATACAATAGTATACCCATTTACAGTCCTGAAAACAGAGGCTTAGTGAGCTTAAGCCATTAAGTGCAGATGTGGAACTCAGGGTTATCAGACGTCAAAGCCCATCCTCTTAGCCTATATGAGAATGAACTAAAGAACTGTGGTCCAAGTGTGAGACACACCACCACTGCAATAGGTTATTGATCAGAAAGTGCATCACTGGAGTATAAAAGGATGCATCAAACCCAAAGGACATATAACATTGCCAGTAACATGTGGACAATAGAAACAATGGCATTGATGGCCGGGCGCGGTGGCTCAAGCCTGTAATCCCAGAACTTTGGGAGGCCGAGACGGGCGGATCACGAGGTCAGGAGATCCAGACCATCCTGGCTAACACTGTGAAACCCCGTCTCTACTAAAAAATACAAAACAACTAGCCGGGCGAGGTGGCGGGCGCCTGTAGTCCCAGCTACTCAGGAGGCTGAGGCAGGAGAATGGCGTCAACCCGGGAGGCGGAGCTTGCAGTGAGCTGAGATCCGGCCACTGCACTCCAGCCTGGGCGACAGAGTGAGACTCCGTCTCAAAAAAAAAAAAAAAAAAAAAAAAAAAGAAAAAAAGAAACAATGGCATTGAAAAAAAAAAAAGGCAAAAAAAAAGTTCAAATTCTTTCTCTCTCTTTTTCTGTGAGGTGTTTGGAAAGATAACTGGCCTCTCTGGCTTCATGAAGACAGCTGGATTCTTGGACCATCTTGGAGAGAAGGACAATCCTAGAAATATAATGGACTTCTACTACTCTGGAAATTTGGAGTTAAGGCAGGTTTCAATTGGAAAAAAAAAACAGAAGAATAGTAAACAGAGGGATCTTCTTTTTAAAACTTAACTATAGCAATTCTGTATGTGGTATGTGTTCTCTACTTAAAGTAAGGATTAATGTACAGGTTTCTATTGTATACAAGCTTTAGTACTTTTTACATATTCATGTCTTGTCATTATAACTCTATAAATTGTAGGACTCACTGTGTGTTATCATATATCTTAAAATTCATAGTGAACTAAAGGATTTATAGTAAAAACACTAGTTGGTTGGGTGTGGTGGCTCACACCTATAATCCCAGCATTTTCAAGGCAGGCAGATCTCTTGAGCCCTGGAGTTTGAGACCAACCTGGCCAACATGACGAAACTCCATCTCTACTAAAAATGCAAAACATAGCTGGGCATGGTGGTGCATGGCTGTAATCCCAGCTACTCGGAAGGCTGAACCATGAGAATTGCTTGAACCCAATAGGCAGCAGTTGCAGTGAGCCAAGATTGCACTACCTCACTCCAGTCTGGGTGACAAGGCAAGACTCTGTCTAAAAAAAACAAAAAAACAAAAAAACAAACAAACAAACAAAAACTAGTAATAAAGTAGTTTAAATATTACCACCACAACTGTGTTATAAGATGGCAAACTAAACCACATCAAACACATACTTGTCAAGTTTTGTTGTAGTAGTAAGTCCATTCCTGGAGTAATCATAGAGCAGACAGGCACATGAGAAATAGAAATTTATTATCTCACAGTTCTAGAGGCTAGAAGCTTAAAATCAAGGCATCAGCAGGATGATGCCCTTTGTGAAGGCTCTAGGGGAGGGTCTTTCCTTGCCTCTTCCTAGCGTCTGGTTGTTGCCAGCCATCCTTGGCATTCTTTGGCTTGTAGACACATCACCCCATCTCTGCCTCCGTTATCACATCACATTCTTCTTATCTCTATGTCTAAATGTCTCTCTTCTTATAAGGACATCAGTCACTAAACTAGGGCCCACCTTAATCAATCAAATATGACCTCATTTTAAATTGATTGCAGGTCAGAGACCGTATTTCCAAATAAGGTCACATTTAGAGGTATCTAGGGTTAGGATTTCAACATATATTTGGGGGAGGGTGCACAATTTCACCCACAACAGTGTGTATAAATGTCCTCATGTCTTCCTTGGGTGTACAGGTGAGGATGGCAGAAAGAGAAACATCACTCTCCAGTAACTCTAGTGGAAGTCTCCATGTTTAACCTTGATACATTTTTTACCAATAGACTCTAATTTAAATACTCTTACCACAGAGTCAAACACAGAGTTTCAGCTCTTGAGCAGACTTTTGATAGAAAATCTAGGTAGATATACACCATATATAATAGTGTTTACCAATCAATCAATAAAAGGGGTTCCAAGTTCAAACAAACTACCTTACAAACTAAATTTTAGCAACCAATTCATTTGAAATTTAGGAACTGCCTATAATTTTGACCATTCTTCAACTTTCTCTCTTTTTCCTAAGGGCAAAGGGTCTGTTATTTCATATATACTATTTATAAATGCTACTGGAATTTGCAATAATCCCTGAACCCAATGGTTAGCAACTAGTGCTAATCAATCCTAAGGAATGGTGATGATGATGATGATGATGATGATGATGTTGATGATGCTGATAATGACAGCAATAAATCTAAGCAGATATTTCTAAGAATGCAAGAGCCTTCTATTTTTATAAGTAACTTTGTAAAAGTAGATAAATACATTCGAGTGTTTATTATTTCTTACATAATAAGTACAGATAGACATCTGGAGCTTATTTTAAAAATAAAAAAGTAAGCAAAGCTCAAAATAAATATATTCAGAAGAGAACAATAGTCTTATAACAATGTAGCCTTTAGCAGAGCACCTTGAAGTGATGAATCATTGTACTTGATGATCTTAAACAAGTTTACACATAATTAGAGAGACATGGAAGTTAGGGGGCTGGTATTGCTGTTTTACCCAGAAACCTAGCACCAGATATTTAATAAACATTCAGAGATTGTACTCATATTATGTAAGGATTACAACTATCCTAACAGGAAAAAAAAACTCTAGCCGACTAAAATGATTTTTCACTTCCGATTCTGAGTCACTTATTGAAAATAGCAAGCCAAAAATAAAAGCACACAATCAGGAAAGGAATCAAGCTAATTTGGTTATACACACACACACACACACACACACACACACACACAACACACACACTAAACTCCTTATTTCCAGAGTAGCAGAAGTCCGTTCTCTGTCACTCTTTCTCCCTCTCTTTATATATATAGAGAGAATCTTAATATATATACTTATACATATATTAAGTATATAATGCATACATATGTGTAATTTGAGTAAAGTTTGTAGGGAATATTCATAAATATGCAGTGATAATGTATTTAGGTTTTTTTGTTTGTGCGTGTTTGTGTTTGTGTTTGTTTGTTTTCTGAGATGGAGTCTCGCTCTGTCACCCAGGCTCCCAGTCTGGAGTGCAGTGGCATGATCTTGGCTCACTGCAACCTCCGCCTCCTGAGTTCAAGCGATTCTCCTGCCTCAGCCTCCAAGTGTCTGAGATTACAGGCATGTGCCACCATGCCTGGCTAATTTTTGTATTTTTAGTAGAGAGGGGTTTCACCATGTTGGCCAGTCTGGTTTCAAACTCCTGACCTCAAGCAGTCTGCCCGCCTTGGCCTCCCAAAGTGTTGAGATTACAGGCATGAGCCACTGCACCAGGCCAGTTTTTAACTGTATTATTAATTCTTAAACTTTCTAGGGACCAAATTTCATTTAAAATTATTTAGTAGAAGAATCTTTGGGGTTATGTGTTATTTGATACATACTACTCTTTTATTCTAAAAAATGAAAATAAAACGGAACTACCATTTCCCAAAATCCTGGCTGCTTATTGCTAGTACCCTATACCTATTAGGTACAACCTTGCTTGATTCCAATATCTGGCTGTTCCTCTCTAATCTAAACACTGGAATTTCTTACTACTTCAACCCTCTATTCCTCAGTCTCTAATCCTGGGTTCCCATCCCTACAGCTTGTCTCTTGACACCTGACATGATTAAGACCTAATATGCTCAGCTTCATGTGATCACTCCTCCAATGGACTAAAGGGCAGGTAAGCACTTACCTTAGACCAAAGGAACACAATAAAACAAAACAAAACTCTCCCTTACCAAAATCAACTGTAATTGCAAGATTTGAATTTACCAAGTGATGCTTCAGGTGTGTCCCACCCTCTTCTTACTCACTTACCCTCCCTTCTGATCACTTCATTACCGTGGCCTAGGAGCCCAATCACAGTTACATCTCCAAGGGGTGAGAACCCTTCTTCTTGCGTTGCTTGGATGCTACTGCTCAGCCTACAACCCCCACGTTACTAGGCTTTGAAACGAGTTCTATCCATTTCCTCCATTCTGTCCTAAACCCACTGAAAAAACCTCTGATACATAGATAAGAGTATAAAAACCTCTCTTCCCTATGAATTCTATAAAATGCCAAGCCTCCAAATATATGTACCTATTTTTCCTTAAATCCCTGTAGGTTTAAACAGCTCTGTCCCTTCAGTTACTAATTCTGTCTGATTCCTAAATTTCATTTTGCCTGTTTTGCACAGAAGCACTCTATTGCTGTTACCATAACTCACCAAACCTGCAGGCACTGACTTCAATAAATATCATTTATCCATAGAGCCCATGAATTAAGTCTCAGCCAGATTTCCTAACCCATTTGGTGTTCCTGCTTCTGTGGAATGAAAAAGGAGGCACAATGGTTTGGTGAATTGGTCAAGTCTGGAAAAATCAGTGCATGTCACACCAGGAAGATAAGGAGCTTGTAGAAAATTCAGTACCACTTTGCTCAGAGAAATTTAAGAAACAATCAACTCTGTAACTATAAATACAATGACTATTTTTCTTTGGATCCCTTACGTGTGAGAGACCAAGAATCCAAATGGAGGCAGAAATGGGATAGGATGGTCAAATCTCAAGAAAGCCATGATAGTCTCAGAGCACACCTCTATAAGCCTGAACCCCTGGCATGATCTAATAGTTGGAAAACTCTGCTTGAATATCACTAGACAAGCAGGACCTTTGCCCGCAGACTAGCGTGCTCAAATGAACAAGGTCAGTTGATAAATAATATCTAGAGAATGATGCCAACTAAAGTGTTTCTTCTTAAACAGGTCTGAAATTGCTTAAAATTGAAAATTCATGCCATCTAAATATAGTCCTATATGTAGATATACATATCATTTTTAAAGTGAAGAAATAAAATCTATTAGTGAAATTATTACCAGTCTTTGCCATATCCAATCTCATAGTTCTGGCCACTTGCCTTGGCATGATGGATGGAGCTTATAATGGAAGAATTATATCCACCAACAAGCATTGTATTATGAGCCTGATGCAAGAGCAACTTTTCTCACTTGAAAAATTAAATTATCTAAATTAGCAGCCACCAGCCTGTTGGGAGGGTAGTGTAGAAGGACATTACTCATTAAGAACAGATATGACATAATCACAACTATTGGCTCTACAAATGCTATAGAAACAGATTTTCCTTTTTAAATCACCTCTCCTTGCTAATGAAACTGAACATGATATGCATTATTTCTTGTCAACACCCATGGTGTTGAGCTTTGGCCATATGTGGAAAGACTAATATTTATAAATAATGTTGAATGAGCTGTAGCACCACATGATAATTACATTCTGAAAACTGAGTTTATGCTAACGTGGGATAATCATGATACCCAAAGAGATGCCTTAGGTAAATATACAACCCAGCAGCTGTCTGTTCACATCTCCACACTATGAGGAAAAAAAAAAAAAAAAATCCCATTGCTAATCAACAACAGAAGTTACACATAAACAGTGCTTATTACACGAGTTTAATATATGATAAGTAAAGATCACCAATTAGTGCAGAAAAGAAGTAGTACACAATAAACAATGCTGTTATAAATGTGCACTATATCTGTATCTCATAAATAGATTTCAGACGGATAATAGTTATATGTAGAAATCAAACTTGATAATGCCTATAGGAATATATAAAGAATTATATGTAAAAAATGTGCCATGGGATAAGGTTACGAAACTAGTCTTAAAAGTCTTGGAAGAGTTTTTGAAGTTTTTAAAGATTAATACATTTAATTCCGTAAAACTGTTAAAGTTCCATATTCCCTAAAAGTGCAAAATCAAAAAATAAAAGGCAAATATAAATGGGAAAATACACAGCAAATATGACTGAAAAGGAGTTGATATATCCATAGAGTACACAGATTAGTAAGAAAACCCCTAAAATTTCAATAAATAAAATTTAAGTGACAGAAGTAGGTAATTCACAAAGGGAAAAGGCAACACATTGAAAAATGTTAAATCCCACTTATCAAAAACTAAAAATTTGAATGATTATTTTTTACCTACCCAATTAACAATAATTTTTAAAAAGAATATGCAATTCTACCTCACCCCTATTAGAATTAATAGAAAAGAAACCAACAGAGAAAATGAGACATGCTGATCACATTTAAGGATCTCCTCTGGCAAAAGGAGAAACACCATAGGGAATTAACTGCCTTCTCTCACACTCTAAGCAGAGCTGATGTCAGAGGCCCTGTTTTGTTTCCGTCTACAATCCTAGGTCTCCTTCCCTCTGAAGTATGTTCTGGACCTTGCCTTTCAAATCCATAACCATCAAGCCTTATCCCTGCTATGCCTAATTAGTTTTCCATGCTCTTTGACCTTAATACCTGACGTAGTATCTCCCAGTCATTTCGATGGAGTCCTAACCTCTGCCGGCTGTTCTGAACTTGACTCCTTTTCCTGCTTACATGATATATGCTCCTTCTATCTAGTAGAATGCCCAGTCTTGACCTCCTCTGCCCAACCTGATATGTTCCTATTCAAATTGTAGCATGGCGTTATCTATACCATAGCGATAATAAAAGTAGCTAACTCTATTGTATACTTTCTGTGATCCAGGCATCATGTTAAATGCTTTACATACATTATTCAATTGAGTTTTTAGAAGCCTCTGAGATGATTAGGTACAAATATTTTTGTTTTATCTATGAGGGCTACGATAAGAGACTTGCCCAGTCTCATACAGCTGCTGACTGGAACCCAAATCCATTTGACTTCAAAGTGCTCCCTACAGACTTCCTGGGAACCAGGGGCTTTTACTATATAGAACATAGCTGAAGGCCACAATTTAAGTCACAGAACAAATCTCTATTATAGCAAACAATGTACATATAAAACCCTACTGTATTTACAGCATCTATCTGTAGGGAAATCAAGTATTTCCTGGAAAACAAGTCTGTACTGAAATAAACAGAATCTTATAGTATTTTTTATAAACCCTGTTATTTTCTATGGCTTTTCTAAAAATAGTAACTAACAGATTAAAACAGAAACAAACAAAAAATGCTGTATTATCCCATAATACTGAAAGGCTACCGACCGGTAGGAGGGCATAGTCACCTATGAAACCAGATTGTAGTATGCCTGCATATTGAGTGAAGCTTTTCCTATGCCTCCAGAACTGGCACAGGAGTTATAGAGGAGGTCTACAGGCACTGAGTATCCATATCCAAAGGGACAGTCGTATTCCCACAGGGATTACTAGTAGGCAAAACCAACCCTATCACTGACAGCCATTAACCCTACCCTCACAGTCTGTGTAAGAAACCTGAGGAGGCAGAGGAGAGTGGTGAGAGTCCCCAGCCTTGGGGAGAGTATAGTGTTGGCAATAAGGAAATCTTTCTCCTGTCCCATAAAGCCAAGTGTGTTCAGGGAAATGGGAATGCCCTGCTCCAGGAGAATGCCCTGCAGATTTGGGGGTGGCTACGAGACAGGAAGCCCACCAGCATCTCACTGCCCAGTGAGTAGGCAGAGTGAAGCCCAGTGAGAGAGTTCTAGGGAGGCCTTGGCCTGAAGATGGAGACTTGAACACTTGAACACAGAGACTTGTGGCTACTTTCGCTGCAGATTCCTGAAGGCAAGAGGCTTATTGGAGTAGTCCTGCAGCAGCACATCAAGGAAAAGGTATAGCATACTAATCCTGGGAAGAAAAGGGTGTGTGGCATCTCTGCCCTGGCTTCACGACAGAAAGTATGGAAGAAAATCTCAGTGGTTTCCATCAGACTACAGCAAGGACTACAGAGCAGAGGAGGGACAAAAAGGAGTACCCAGACAGACAGGACAAACGAGGTGGCATTCTACCAAAGGGGGGACTGAAGGTAGGGACCACAACAGTGCTGCCCCCCTCTAAGAAAGTCCTCACTGACAGAGGGGATCAGGTTGACCTGAACAAGAAACCATCATAAGAAGACCATTATATCAGCAGAGTCCACCAGAAGCAGAGAGAACCAGAGTGACTGGAGTAAGACCCAGGGCACTTTCCCACAACTGGCAGGTGGCCAAGTGTCTAAGAGTTTGTCGTCTCCTCTAAGCACCCCCTACCCTGCCCCAATCCTGGACAACCTATGTGTACAGAGAGAAAGGGAGGAGAGATATCTTAGATGCAGTCTGTCTCTCTCCCCCTCTCTTTCTCCATACCCCCTCCAATCCACTTTTTGGGTCCCTCGAGCAATAGGTTAAGAGAGGAGTTTTAAATTGGATATGAGTTTAGAATTTTAAACTGCATTGGATGGAACTTTGCTCATCAAAAATGACTGGCATGTCAGTGGTTACTGGGAGTTACAGAGGTGGGAGGGATGAACAGGTAGAGTACACAGGATGTTTGGGGCTGTGAAAATACTCTGTATGATACTATATTGGTAGATAAATGTCATTTTATATTTGTTCAAAGCCATAGAATGTACAACAAGAGTAAACCTTAATGTAAACTATGGACTTTGGTTGATGATGTGTCAATGTAGGTTCATTGATTGTAACAAATGTACCACTTTGGTGGGAAATGTTGATAAGGAGGAACCTATACATGTGTCAGGGCAGGAGGCATGTGGGAAATCACTGTATCTGCCTCTCAGTTTTAATGTGAACCTAAAACTGCTCTAAAAAAATAAAGTATTGGCCGGGCGCGGTGGCTCACACCTGTAATCCCAGTACTTTGGGAAGCCAAGGCAGGCTGATTACTTGAGGTCAGGAGTTTGAGACCAGCCTAGCCAACATGGTGAAACCCTGTCTCTACTAAAGACACAAAAATTAGCCAGGTATGGTGGGGGGCGCCTGTAATCCCAGCTACTCGGGAGACTGAGGCACAAGAATCACTTGAACCTGGAAGCGGGGGTTGCAGTGAGCTGAGATTGTGCCACTGCACTCCAGCCTGGGTGATAGAGCAAGACTTAGTCTCAAAAATAAAAATAAAAAATAAAAAAATAAAGTCTTTTAAAATGTACCTGCCATGTGTTTGGCACTCAATTAATATTTGTATAATAAATCAATGAATGGATGTCTTTTACACAAAATTTAACCCAAAACAATACTTTTATTTAGTTAGTGTCAATAAAGTATTATTGACTTTAAAAAAAGGAATTAACAGTTGATATATACAACTATAAGGACTGACCTCAAAATCATTATAGTAAATCAAAGTCTCTCACAGATTTTAAAAAATAGTACACAATGTATGATTCCATTTCTGTCAAATTCTAGAAAAGGCAAACTGTTCTATTGTAATAGAAAGCATATCAGTGTCTGTGGGAAGGGGTGAAGGGAGAAATGGATTACAAAAGGGCACCAGGAAACTCGCAGGAATGGAAATGTTCATTATTTTGATAATAGTGTTGATTTCACAGGTGTAGACCTATTCAAACTCTATCAAATTGTATCCTTTAAATATGTGCAGTTTACTATAAGTCAATTATACCTCAATTAAAAGTTTAAAAATTTAATGATCAGAATGTTCGGGTACCTACTTAAGATGCCGGGAAAAGGAGAGTCTACAGAGCTTAGTAGAAAGAAGTGATGGGGGAAAAAATTAAGTTCTTACTACATCCCAACTAAATTGTCATTAGATAGGTTACATTCTAACACACTCTACTTGAAGGGCTCATTTCAGGACCTTACCAAAAGTAACCCAATTTAGAGGACAGTGTGCAAGGATGGCTGGGGTGTACTCTAGTTTTCTCGTCTTCTTGTTTGAAAAATAAATTAGTTAATAAAATTTCCCTTCTATGATATTCTGTCTGAAATCAAATCAAAGAAATAAGTCATACTTATGCATGGCAGATAAACCTGAAATGGGACCTACAACCCCCTTCCTTGTGAGTCATCTTAATAACTACAGAAAGCTGTGGCCCGGTGTTTCCAGGAGAACCATCACTCTGCTGTGCAGATGAGTCATGAGAAACCTGGCCAAGGATGCTTGACAGCTTCAAACCACCTCCCATGAAGCTGGCCATTTTCTTTCTGTTCATCCTTATTCTTTTTTTTTTTTCTCATATTTCTTTCCAGAATTCATTCTTATTTGAATTACGAATTAGTATAACAAGAATATCCTACCTACTATCCTAAGAAAAGGACAATAAGAACTTTCAAAAATTACTGTAACTACAAAGTGATTCAACTATGTTTCCTACTTATAAAAGTAAAATGGATTTTTTTCCTCCACCAGAAAACGATCCAGATTCCCAACAGTCTCCAGTCTCAGTTTGATGCCATAATTGCCATAAATAAATTTCTTACGCACTAAAACCAGTTTTGCCCTTTTCCCAGGAGGCTTTTGTAAAGCTCAACATAAATTCAGCTATCTCATATGATGCAATTGTGATTTAGGAAAAGCAAAGACCATCATCAATACACAGTTTCATCCTCCCACACCAACAGCCCAATCTAACTGCCGCCAAGTCCCCAAACCCTGAAACTCCCACCCACAAGCTGCCAAACCCTCTGGTTGCCCTATCACTGGCAGATGCTACGATGCTCTGTCAGTAAAAGGTTTGTGAGAAACTGAAAAGTGTACAAAATCAAACAGAATGCAGAGACATTTTTACTGAATTTCATATTTCGGGATTCTAGAATACTTAATGTTTAAGAATTGAAAGATTTGAGGATCCATAGCCCTATGTTTCTGTGTTTGGCAACTGCAAAATAGTTACTACCTGGTTACCCCAAAAGGAATGAGAGATGGCAATTTGTGAAGACTTTGAACTTGCCCCACGAAAAGCATCATATACATACAACTCTGTAAATATAAAGTAATTTCGGTCACTGGGAGGCTTGCATCTGCCATGGTCATTATTCTACATTTAAGCAGTGCAGTGAATACTCATAAGTAGAGTGATGTCATTCTGCCTAAGGGGAAGCCATATTCCACTGTCATCATGCATAATAGATCGAGCTGTGCTCAAGGTGGCTTGGTGACATAGCGAGCTGAAATGCCATAACCATAGCCATATTATTCCTAAAGAACTCACTAAGGTCCTTCACCAAATCATGTAATTTTTATTTCATGCTGAAAAGCAATCCTGATACTCTGAGCCCCTCATTTTACATATGGGAAAACTAAGGCCCAGGAATTTTAAAGATTTACCTGCATCAAGTAATCAGATAGCAAGATTACCTAAAATCTAGACTTTCAAATTCCTAGCCTTGCACTCTCTTCACCCCCTTTCTCTGTTGCCTAATGTAATACAAACCCACTGTTTTCACAGACATTTTCCCCATCCAAGTCTCACCTCTGTGCTACTACTCTCTCATATACCTCAAATCATCAAAGCTGCCTCTGATTGTTTGAGCTGAATGAAAATCTCTTTTTCCAATTCCCAGCACAATTCTTGCTGGCACAGCACTGCCTTCTCTTAATTTTTATGTGAACCTAAAACTGCTCTGAAAAAAATAGACTCTTAAAAAAAGTACCTGGCGTATGGATGGTACTCAATTAATTTTTGTAAAATAAATAAATGAGTAGGTGTGTTTTATGCAAAAAATCAATGAAAAACAATAGTTTTGTTTAATTAGTTTCACTAAAGTACTATCAACATTTAAAAAAAGGAATTACCTATTGATATATACAACTATAAGGACTTATCTCAAAATCATTATGGTAAATCAAAGTCTCAGATTTTAAAAAATAGTACATGCTGAACGATTCAGTTCTTTGATTTTATTTTTCCATAAGTTATTGGGGTACAGGTAGTATTTGGTTACATGAGTAAGTTCTTTAGAGGTGACTTGTGAGATTTTGGTGCACCCACCACCCGAGCAGTATACACTGCACCATATTTGTAGTCTTCTATCCCTCGCCCCTTCCCACTCTTCTCCCCAAGTCCCCAAAGTCCATTGTATCATTCTTGTGCCTTTGTGTCTTCACAGTTTAGCCCCCACATATCAGTGAGAACATACAATGTTTGGTTTTTCATTCCTGAGTTACATCTCTTAGAATATAGTCTCCAATCTCATCCAAGTCACTGCAAATGCTGTTAATTCATTCCTTTTATGGCTGCATAGTATTCCATCACATACATATACATATATCTCACAATTTCTTTATCCACTCATCAATTGATGGGTATTTGGGCTGGTTCCACGATTTTGCAATTGTGAATTGTGCTACTATAAACATGCGTGTGCAAGTATCTTTTTCAAATGATGACTTTTTTCCTCTGGGTAGATACCCAGTAGTGGGATTGCTGGATCAAATGGTAGTTCTACTTTTAGTAGTATGATTCAATTTCTATAAAATTCTAGAAAATGCAAACTGCTCTATTGTAATAGAAAGCATATCAGTGTCTGGGGAAAGGAGTGAAGGGAGAAATAGATGACAAAGGGCACCAGGAAACTCAGAGGAATGGAAATGTTCATTATTTTGATAGTAGCGATGGTAGTGTTTAAGACCCTTCCCCTTAAAGCTTGGGTTTCTTCTCCTTCCTAACTGCTACCCCTGCCTAGAATTTAACTTCACCCAACCCCAGCATCCCATTCTCTTGATTCCTGAGCCCCAGCTCCCTCAATCAATACTTATTCTGAAACCTTATGTACTGCAGTATTATATTCACTTTTTGTTGTATTTCTATTCTATTGTACTGTAATAAATTACTACAAATCCAGTAGCTTTAAACAACACAAATATATTATTGTTAGAGTTCTGTAGCTCAGAAACCCAACATGGGTCTCACTGGACTAAAATCAAGGTGTTGGTAGGGCTGCATTCCCTTCTGGAAGCTTTGGAGAGAGTCACTGACTTGCCTTGTCCATCTTCTAGAGGCCACCCACATTCTTTTTCTCCATCTTCAAAATCAGCAACATAACATCTCTCCAACCCTGCTTTATTATCACATCTCTTTGACTGTCTTCTTCTTCTCCCTCTTCTGCTTTTAAGGCCTCTTGTGATTACACTAGGCCCCCCAGAATAACCCATGACAATCTCCTTAGTTTAAGGTCAGCTGATTAGCAACCTTAATTCCCGTTGCCATGTAAACTAATACATTTGCAGGCTCTGGAGATGAGGGAATGAATATTTTTGGGGAGCCATTATCCTGTTTACACAAGTGTCACTTCTCAATCTTTCCTCTTCCCTTCAGCACACTCTGCTCATCCCTACATACCCCCCATCCCTAATCTAGGGAAGAATGCATTCTGGATTGACTGAATCCCCAAATGATCACTGAGCCCCATCTTGTCCCACCTACTCTCCTCAAAGGTCTAGGAGGGCCACCAGCCAGGCCACCCCATGGTCTTCTATCTGCCTGAACTTCCTAGAAACCGGTAGGACACAAGACACTAGAATAAGGAAAAGGAAGTTGGGACATGGTGTAAAATTCAAGGACCCAGAAAGACCAGTACACACAGTGCTATTGCTGAGGCTGGTCCTGGTCGTGATCAAATACAACATGAACACACAGGCCACTGAGCATGTGTGTTGAGACTTCAACAGGAAATTCCTTAGGAACAGCCTTCATAGGCAAAATTATAAAAATCAATTGCATTGTCAGATCATCTACATTTTGCTTTAGGAAAAAAAAAAAAAAAGCCCAACTCAGACAGCTGTGAAACATGTTATGGAATCAGCCCTAGAGAGTCCTAGTCACCACTGTGAAAGATTTGCTTATTTTTTATTATTAAACTTTAAGTTCTGGGATATATGTGCAGAACATGCAGACATGCTATGGTGGTTTGCTGCATCCACCAATCTGTCATCTATATTAGGTATTTCTCCTGATGCTATCCGTCCCCTAGCCCCCCAGTCCCCAACAGGTCTCGGTGTGTGATGTTTCCCTTCCTGTGTCCAAGTGTTCTCATTGTTCAACTCCCAGTTATGAGTGAGAACATGTGGTGTTTAGTTTTCTGTTCCTGTGTTACTTTGCTGAGAATGATGGTTTCCAGCTTTATCCATGTCTCTGCAAAGGACATGAACTCATCCTTTTTTATAGATGCATAGTATTCCATGGTACATATGTGCCACATTTTCTTTATCCAGTCTATCACTGATGGGCATTTGGGTCGGTTCCAAGTCTTTGTTATTGTGAATAGTGCTGCAATAAACATACATGTGCATATGTCTTTATAGTGGGATGATTTATAATCCTTTGGGTATATATGCAGTAATGGGATTGCTGGGTCGAATGGTTTAAACTTCTAAATAAAGATTTAAAGGGGAGTTATAGAGATAGATCAGAAAGGTCCCCCATGCCCTTTGCCCAGTTCACCAATGATTGTATCCTACATAACTAAAGTACAATCTCAAAATTAGGAAACTGACATTTGCACAACATGTGTGTATAACTCTAGGCCATAAGACTTACATTTTTAAAAATATAACTGGACAAATGTGTGTTCCAATATCCAGCAGTCAGTCAGAATCCTACAAAGATGGCAGCAGCACTCCATTCAACTTGTGGACTCACCTCCTACCAAGAGGTCTAGATTGGGTGACTTTTAAGGAGTGATACAACCTTAAGGTCAAGTAGTCAAGTATACAGTAAAGCACAGAGAACTTGACAAGAACCCACACCAGAATTGTGAAACCACCACCACAGACACTTCCCCTACCCTGCTGGGAGCTCAGTCCTCATGGTACACCTGCTCAAATGAGGAAATGCTCTTTAAACATTTTCATATGGTTTTCCTCAGTGTATGGGAACCCTTTAAACTTCAAAGAGGCCAGCCATCTCAGAGAAGAGAGATAGGAGAGAGCAGACTGAAATACCATCTCAGGACTTCATTTCTCTCCATCACAGGCATGAACTCAAGAAAAATCCTCTGAATCAGCCCCACAAAATATCAGAAAATGTTAGACCTGTAATCGCCCTTAGAGACTTTTTAGTTTGGTTGAATCCTTTTATTTACAGATGAGGAAACTGAAATCCAGGGATTGGAGAGATCACTAATCACTTAGTCATAAGCTAGCTAGTGGTTGTTCTAGAATTAGAAACTGAGTCTTCTAATCCCCAAGTTGGCATATTTCTTAGTATTGAAACCGCCTTCACAAAAATTATAACTGAGGAAATTATGACAATGGAAGAGATCAGATCTAACCAACTTTGTCTTGCTTCTAACCTTTAAGCTGTCCTTGTTCATTCCTGGGCAGAGGCTGAACTTATCTTGGGAAAATTGATAATAGCCCTTTCCCCTCCCCCAAAAAGCCCTTCTTGCCTGGGGATTAGCCTGCCATTATAGAACTAACAAATTAGCTACAAGATTAGAAGTTATGGTTTAGGAGTCATGTAGCCTCCAGCTGCAAGTCTGAACCTCTCCAAATTGCTCCTGGAAATAACATCACTATTGTAAAACCTAAGATCAGTGCTTGAGGTATTTTGCAGACCCTGCACTCAGTGCACCAGCTGACACCACCAAGAATGGTAATCTGGCTCATCCAGTTCTGCAATCCCACCCAGAAACAGAAGACAGCAAGGAGTCCCTTCGACCCCCTATGATTCCATCTCCAACCTGACCAATCAGCACTACCTACTTCCCAAGCACCTAGCCGCCAAGTTCTCCTTAAAACCTCTGATCCCCTGAATGCTCGGGGAGACTGATTTGAGTAATAATAAAACTCCAGTCTCCTGCAGAGCCAGCTCTGCATAAATTACTCTTTCTCCATTGCAGTTTTCCCATCTTGATAAATCAGCTCTGTCTAGGCAGTGGGCAAGATTAACCTGTTGGGCAGTTACAGTATCCATATTATCTATCTTCAAATACATACTCCTGAAATTTTAACATGATTTTCGTTGAGATTTCAAGAGCATACATTTGAAGATAGCTAAGAAAGGGAATAACACTATGAGATGCACAATGCCATGTGCAATGAATTTGAGTGGAGCAGAAATTGTTAGGAGACTGGTAAAGAGACTATTGAAATATACCCAAGAACATATATCATGGTGGCTTCAACTCAAGTGATGGCAATACAATTGAAAAGAAGCAAAAGAATTCAAGACATATTTTGGAAGTAGAATCAAAATCAGCTCAACTCTGTCATCTGGATCATCAGTTACGAATTTCTGAATCTTCCGGGAAAGTCTGAGCATTCAGTCTATGACCATGCAATAGACCAAAGGTGAGTAAGAAAATTTACCCTCATTGTCATTGTCATTATTAGGACCCACCAACACTGCTTAGTTCAGACTGTTCCACTTGTCTTGGCAAAAAACACCTACTTCTTTCACACATTTATAGACTTAGCTTCTCCCATGTACTTAGACAGCTTCCTACCTAAAAAACTGGCATACATATTGTGCCCCAGGATTAGGCTCAATTGAGCACTTGGCACTGGAGTATTGCCCGTCTCTGTCTATATCCACTCTGCCCTATCTTTCTGTTAGATCTACTCACAAGTTCAAGCCATCCCAGGTTTAGCTGCACATTACAAGCTTACTACCCTGTGTTTATACTTTAACTTCTGGGATATATGTGCACAACGTGCAGGTTTGTTACATAGGTATACACATGCCGTGGTGGTTTGCTGCACCCATCAACCTGTCATCTACATTAGGTATTTCTCCTGATGCTATCCCTCCCCTAGCCCCCAACTCCCCAACAGATCTTAGTGTGTGATGTTTCCCTCCCTGTGTTACACCAGCAGCAGCCCTGCTACTGGTGTAAATATGGAATTATCTAGGCTGGTTCATGGATCTACCCCTGCTACCCAAGATCCTCCAGTTCCCTGCAGGAACTAGAATCCAACCCTGAAAACCTAACCTGTCAGCCAGGGGAATCTGACCTCTTGTCTAATATCTGTAGCCTTGTCCTGAGACTGACTTTCCACACCTCTCACTTTGTCTCCCATACTCCTCCCAGGCTGGCAACCCAGACACACATTGACACCTAGAACCATTGCTGACCCAAGACCCTTTTTTGCTCTCTGTGTGCTTCTCTTGGATTGGATACTGAACGAGATGAGAGTTAGTTTTGCCACATTCCCCTATGCTTAGTTTTGGTCCTCCCATAAGGGAAAGTCAGCCTGGTTTGTTTACTTAAAATGATAAAGGAAAAAGAGAATGGGAAACTCTAAAGTAGTGCTAATTGAAATGTAAATGCATGCATCCAGTCTGAAGAGAAATTTAGCAAAATCTTGAGAAGTTAAAGATGCATGTATCCTGTAATCCCACTCCTAGGTATATGTCCCCAGAGAAATAAATGATATGGTCACAATAAATAAATAAAAGATTGTTCACAGCCATTTTATCCTTAATAGCAAAAATTTTAAATAACCCAAATGTTCAATAGAAGAATGTATAAACAAACTGTGGTGTAGTTATAAAATAGAATATTACCCAGCATTTAAAAAAAAACGAATATACGCAATAATATGAATGGCTCTCAGAAATACTATGTTGAGCAAAAAACAAAAGACTCAAAATGTACATACTGTGTGATTCCATTTAAGAACAGGCAAAACTAATCAAAGTAGTGGTTAACTCTGGCAGGATGTGGAGAGTGGGGCTTATGACCGGAATAGGACATAAGGGAACTTTCTGGAGTGATAAAAAATATTTTATATTTGTATCTGGGTGGTGGTCAATTGGTCTTATACATGTGTGAAAAGTCATCAGATTGTACACTTACAATTTGTGTGTTTTACTGTATCTAAATTGTGCCCCTAAGTCATAAAACAAAAGCAAATAACATCAATATGTTAACAATATGTTTTAAATAGACATGAGCAAAAGGAGTGAATAAAATCATTCACTTCCTACTGTTCAGATATAACTAAGTGATTTTTGTAGTTACATTATTTTTTTAATTTTATAAATCATATTGCTTTCTAAATCAGCTTTTATATTTAACATCATTATCATTTAATTATTTTAAAAGAAGTGATCCTCAAACTTTCTAGCAGCAGAAATCTTTCCTGAAACAAAATTGTATGTGAGCCCCCACCATACAGATATTGCTCCAGTGAGAACATATTTAGGAAGTCATGCCTTCCTGCTCATCCTCTTCTTTGTCCTCCTCTGGTAGTCTCTGAGCCATCATAATGGTACCAAGTAGTCTGAAAATCACTGTCTCAGTTTCATTTTTCATTTTTAATGACTGGATTCCAGTTCATGAGTGACCCACAATTTAACTCTGAGAGTAACAAAAATGTCAACATCTTGAGTATTCACAGCCTCTTCTTTATTTTCCGCTCTTGAAGGAAATCCTGCAGTTGTCTGATCAGAAATGACTCCATTCATCCAGTTCACCCCAAATATCCCTCAAAAGGGATTGTTTTGTCCAATCCAGTAATAAAGAATGTAATAAGAAATGTTTTAGGTAGTCTTTTTGACATGAAGCCAAAGAGACTTTATGAGGTCTTACACTAGAAAGGGAAAGAATTAGCAGCTTGAAAACAGACACAGGAAATGGAAAGTTGAAGAAGAAAAAGATAATGCTGGGTGCAAGAAAGAATTTGATATAAATTTTTGACAAAAGTAATAGAGAGAATCACAAGCAGCTGCAAAGAATAGGAAAGATACGGGGAGTTAGAGGAATTTGACATTGTGAAATACAGTTGGATAAGGAAAGCTCCAAAATGCTTCTTCTCTTTTTTATCCACCCAAAATCAATTCTTCTTTATTAATTTATGAAGAAGTATATTTTGTATCATTGCTTGAATCTGATTGCATTTCCATGACTGAAAAATTTTAAATTTTATTCTTAATTAACGAATGATAATTATATATATGGGGTACAATGTGATGTTTCTATATATGTATACATTTTGGCAGGATTAAATCAAGGTCATTAATAAATCCATCACCTCATATATTTACCATTTTTGTAGTGAGAACATTTAAAATCTACTCTTTTAGCAATTTTGAAATACACATGGCATTATTAATTATTATAGTCACTATTCTGTGCTATAGATCACTAAAGCTTATTCCTCCTAACTAAAACTTGGTACCCTTTGATCAACATCTCTCCTTTCCCCATTCACCTCTGTCTCCCAGGCCCTTGGTAACCAGCATTCTACTCTTATGAGTTCAACTTTTTTAGATTCCATATGTGATAATACAGTGTTTACCTTTCTGTACCTGGCTTATTTCACTTAGCATAATGTCCTCCAGCTTCATCCATGTTACCACAAATGACAGAATTTTCTTTTTTAAGGCTGAACAGTATTCCATTGCATATGTACAATAGTTTATTTTCATTATCCACTCATCTGATGATGGACATGTAGGTTGCTTTCATATCTTGGCTATTGTTAATAATGCTGCAATAACAGGGGAGTGCAGACATCTCTTCAGCATACTGATTTCAGTTCCTTTGGATATATACCCAGAAGAGGACTGCTGGATCACATAGTAATTCTATTTTTAGTTTTCTGAGGAAGCTCCGTAACATTTTCCATAATAGTGATATTAATTTACATTTCTTCCAACAGCACCCAGGGGTTCCCTTTTCTCCACATCTTTGCCAACACTTATCTTTCATCTTTTTGATAACAGCCATTTTAGCAAATGTAATGTAATAGCTCATTGTGGTTTTAATTTGCATTTCTCTGATCTGAGCATTTTTTTCATGTATCTGTTGGCCATATAATGCTTTTTCTAAGGTAAGTGTTAACTAGTGCTCACTCAATTCAAGTTTTTGTAATGCAGCATTTTTCCTGCTGATTTAAAATGAATTTATAACATAACTTGTTGTATGTTAATGTTATATACACTTGTGACTCTTTTTAGACTTTTAATTCTATTGCTGTGATCTACCTATCTACTTCTAAACCAGTTCTAAGTAGAACAAATTATTACAGCTTTATAACATTTTAATAACTTATAGGACAAGTCTCCCTTCATCACTTTTTAAAATATTTTTGTTAGATATATTTTATTTTTTTGAATGTTTGTAACTTCATCTAAACTTTAGAATCATGTTGCCAAATTTTCAACATCTGTCATTGGTTACAATTAATTTGGTTACAATTTAATTTGTAGAGGAATTTAGAGAAAATTTACACTTTCATAATTTTGAGTCTTTTCATCCTGAAATACGGTCTCTTCACTTATTCAAATCTTCTCTTATCCCTCAGAAAATTTTGTTGCTTTTTTCATATAGTTCAGCGCATTTTCTGCTAATTCCCAGGTTTTTTCTATTATATTCTCTAGCTGGTTTTTGTTTGTTTCTAACAATGCTACTATGCACACACACACACACACACATATGTACATGTGTATATGCATATGTACATATGCATGTATATGTGTGTACATACATACATAACTAACTAGATAGCCTACCAAAAATTCATATTAGCCCTAAAACCTCTTCATTTGATTACCTTATATATTTTAAATATTTTCTAGGTTATAATAATTGCATCCCTTCTTTCCAATATTTATACTTATTCTTAGTTTAAGATAATAGCTAGGAACCATCACCATAATAGCGTTAAATATTTTCAGTGATATTTGGCACCTCTAATGGAATGCTCCTAAGGTTTCATCATTAAGTAAGATGTTTATTCTTAGTTTCCTATAAATAGTATGTTAAAAAAAATCTACTTCTGGTCTTACCTTACTGGCAGTTTGAATTAATTAATAGAAAATATATTTTATTAAATGCCTTTCAGGCATCATGTTTGTTCCTCTTTTAGCTCATTAAATGTTGATAATTACATTAATAAATTTCATGTTTATCCAAAAATCCTGAACTAAACCCTACATTGTAGTTATATTTAATATTGTATAGAAATCAATTTTTATATTTCTATGGAATATTTACATCTATTTTCATAGGTGAGATTGATACAGTTGCATATGTGTGTTTGTGCGGGCATGCTAGTTTGATCAGATTTGGATATCAGAATTATGCCTGCTTCAAAAAAACTGAATTGAGAAAATTTCTGTATATTTCTAATATTCAAAATATATACTTAATAAAAGAGATATCTGCTCCTTGAACATTTTTAGGAATTATCCACAAAAATTATCAGTCTAACATTTTCTGGGTAGAATAGATCTTCAACAATCTTTACAATTTCTTGTATAATTGCTGGTGTATGCAGATCTTCTTTAATTAATTTTAGAAATTTGATTGTGTGTGTGTGTGTGTGTGTGTGTGTGTCTACAACCTGGAGGTAGTCTCCAAGATTTTCAGTGAAAGTGATACCAAAGCTTGAATTTGGGATGCTTCACATACAAATCTTGCTCTGTCTGTAAACTTCCTTAAGAAGTTAGAAAAAGAAGACCAAACTGAACCCAAAATAAGTAAAGATAAGGGCAGAAAGCAGCCAAATAGAGACAATAGAGAAAATCAACAAAGCTAAAAGTTTGTTCTTTGAAAAGTATAATAAACTTGATGAACCCCCAACAAAACTGATAAGGAAAATCGTCCATTTGTCATGACTTTCAGATCCATTAGTTAAAGATAAGTGTTATGTTCATATGCAATTTCTTATTTCCCTTGTATCTGTGGTTTCATGCCCATTTCCAGTCTCATTTTTGTGTCTGTTTTTCTTCTTTGATTTGCCTTATTTGATTTATCTCAACATACAAAATAGACTTACATTTCATTCTGTGCGTTTACCAATTCTGTAACTTACGCATTTAATTTTGTTAGTTTTCACATCCTACATTCTCAGTTATATTCACTGTTATTTTTTTTTTCTTTTTTTTTTTTCTTCAACTCTTAAGTTCCAGGCTACATGTGCCAGATATGCAGGTTTGTTACACAGGTGTACTGTGGTATTTTGCTGCACAGATCAACCCATCACCTAGGTATTAAACCCAGCATCCATTAGCTATTCTTCCTGATGCTCTCCCTCCCCCGTCCCCACCCCTGATAGGCTGCAGTGTGTGTTGTTCCCCACCATGTGTACATGTGTTCTCATCATTCAGCTCCCACTTATAAATGAGAACATTCGGTGTTTCGTTTTCTGTTCCTGCTTTAGTTTGCTGAGGACAACGGCTTCCAGTGCTGTTCATGTCTCTGCAAAGGACATGATCTCATTCCTTTTTATGGCTGCATAGTATTCCATGGTGTATATATATCACATTGATCCCAATTTCTTTATTCATTTTTTTCATTTCTCATCTTTAATATCAAAATATGTTTAAGGCTACAAATCTGCTCTGAATACTATTTTGGCCATACTTATAAGGTATTTTAATAGGCTTTCTTAGAATTGTATTTGTATTGATATATAATACTTGTACATATTTTGTGAGTGACTGTGATATTTTTATACCAGTATACCATATGTGGTGATCAAATCAGGGTAATTGGGATATCAATCATTGCAAACATTTATCTTTTCTTTGTGTTGGGAACATTACAATTCTTTTCTTCTAGCTATTTTGAAATATACAAGTTGTTGTTAACTGTAGTAATCCTATTGTGCAATCAAACACCAGAACTTATTCCTCCTATCTAACTACATTTTTGCACCCCTTAACCAACTTCTCTTTATCTCCCTTACCCCTCAGTCTCTGGTAATCACCATTCTACTCTCTACCTCAATGAACATACTCTTACATTTTTAGTAGTAATTTTCATGTCATTAATCTATACATTTTCTCTTGGCCCCAAAAAGTGATTTAGGAGAGTGTCTGTTAAAATATTCAAGAATTTATGTTTTTTTCTCTTGTTAACCATTAATCATCAATTTCAAATTTTCATAACATTGTCAGAAACTGTGGCCTCTATATTTTCTGCTTTGGGAAATTATAGTTTTCTATCTGGACTACCATATAATCACATTTTGTAAATGTTTAAAGCGGACACTGGGAAAGAATATATATTGTCTCTTTGTAGTTTAACATTTATCACTGATTTTTATATATCCTCATTTCTTTATATCTTTATTTTCTTTATATCCTCATTCTGTCAATTACCGAGAGTTGTGTCAGAAATTTCCTGCAGTTATTGTGGTCACTGCAAATCCCTCCTGTATTTATAATAGTTTTTTTTATATATTTCAGATATAAACATTTCTTATGAAGTATATCTTTATCAATACAAAATGCATTACCGTTTCACTTAATGTTTCATGTAATGCTTTTGCCTTAAAATCTACTGTCTGATAATATTGCTACCCATCTGTTTGTTCTTTACTACAATTTTTGCCCAAATTTTATTTTTAACCTACCTAGGTCATTGTTATAATGGCATATATAAAGCTGTTAGTTTTGTTTCTATAGAGGTAAAATATACATACTATGAAATGCCCAATCTTGAGTATACAATTCAAGTTCTGATAAATGTATATACCTATGTAACCACTATCCTGATCAAGAAATCAAAAATATCCACCACTCCAAAGTTACCACATACTCCCATAGTCAACCACTCTTCTTACTTCTATCAACATAAATTTTGCCTGTTCTAGAAGTTTATATAAATAGAATTGTTCAGTATGTACTCTTTTGTGTCTGGCTTCTTTCGCTCAATATGTTTTCATGATTTGCTCTTGTTGTTTCACATATCAGTATTTCATACTTTTTTCTTCCTAAGTAGTAGTCTTTTTAATGAATTATACCACAATTTATCTTCCTGCTTACAGACACTTCCTTCCAGTTTGAGGCTAGTATGAATAAAGTTGCAGTGAACATTCTTATACATGTCTTTTTGTGGGTATACATCTTCATTTCTTTTGGACAAATACCTAGAAGTAGAATTTCTGGGCCACAGCATAGGTATATGATTAATTTTAAGAGAAACTGCGAAAAATGTTTTCCAAAGTGAGGTACAATTTTATACCCTCATCACAAACTTCTCCAATTTTAGCCTTTCTAGTGGGTGTAAAATGGTATCTCATAATTTTAATTGGCATTTTCCCAAAGACTAATGGTATTGAGCAATTTCACAGATAGCGTATTGGCTATTTGTACATCTTCCTTGATGAGCTACATGCTCAAGCATTTTGCTCATTTTCTATTAAGTTGTTACTATTACTGATTTGTAGGAGTCTTTATTTATTCTGGACAAAAATCCTTTGTCTCCAATATACGTATTGCAAATATTTTCTCCCACTCTCTTTTCCATTTTTGTTATGGTAACTTTTGATGAGCAAAAGTTTGTAATTCCAACTCATCACTTTTTTCATTTCTGTTTAGTGCTATTTATGCCCTAAGAAATATTTGCCTAACACAAATTTGTGAAGATACCCTTTGCATTTTCTTCTAGAAGTTTTATAGTTTTAATTTCACATTTGGGTCTATAATTCATCTCTAAGTACTTTGTGGGTTTTGGTGTGGTCTTATAGAATTGTGTTATTCATTCCATTTTCCAATTGCTTGCTGCTGATTTATAAAAATACATTTTTTATATTGACCCTGTATCCTTCAGTCTTTTTACATTCATTTATTAGTTCTAGTAGTTGTTTTGTAGATTCCTGAAGATTTTCTATGTACAATAATCATGTCTGTGAGAAAGAGGTGGTTGTACTTTCTTTCGAAGCTTTATAGCTTTTATTAGTTTAGTGGAAAGTAATTGTAGTTTTTGCTAATATTTATTTTTCTTGCCTCATTAGAACAGGTAGGACCTCCAGTACAATATAGAATAGAAGTAGTAAGAAAGGATATCCAAGCCTGTAATCCCAGCACTTTGGGAGGCCGAGACGGGCGGATCACGAGGTCAGGAAATCGAGACCATCCTGGCTAACATGGTGAAACCCCGTTTCTACTAAAAAAATACAAAAAACTAGCTGGGCGTGGTGGCGGGCGCCTGTAGTCCCAGCTACTCGGGAGGCTGAGGTGGGAGAGTGACGTAAACCCGGGAGGCGGAGCTTGCAGTGAGCTGAGATCCTGCCACTGCACTCCAGCCTGGGCAACAGAGCAAGACTCTGTCTCAAAAAAAAAAAAAAAAAAAAAGAAAGGATATCCATGTTTTGCTCTCAGTCATGAGGGAAGGCTTTTAATATTTCAGTGTTAAATATGATGCCACTATAGGTGTTTTATAGATGTTTCCATCAGGTTAAAAAATTTCATCCTTTTTTTTTCTGCCTAGAGACAGGATCTCACTCTGTCACCCATGCTTACAAGCAGTCGACCTGACTCAGTTTCCCGACTAGCTAAGACTACAGGCATGCACACTACCATGCCTGGCAAACTTTTGTTTGTTTGTAGAGACAGGGTATTGCTATGTTGCCTAGACTGGTCGCTAACTCCTGGCCTCAAGTGATCTTCCTGCCTTAGCCTCCCAAAGTACTAGGTGATATCATTAGGTTCCTCATGATAGTGAGTTCTCATGAGATCTGATGGTTTTATAGGTGGTTGATAGTTCTTCTCGTGCTCACTCTTCTCACCTGCCACCATGTAAGACGTGCCTGCTTCCCCTTCCACCATGACTGTAAGTTTCCTGAGGCCTCCCCAGTCATGCAGAACTGAGTCAATTAAACCTCCTTCCTTTATAAATTACCCAGTCTCAGGTACTCGTTTATAGCAGTGTGAAAGCAGACTAATACACTAGGATGATAGGCATAAGCCATGCACCTGGCCTCTTCGTGTTCTTCATTTGCTCAATCAGGAATATTTGAACTATTTCTGAACTTTTCTGAACTTATTAAGAGGACTATATCATTGTCCTCCTTTATTATGTTAATACATGAAATATATTAATTGATATTTGGATTAAACAATCTTGTACTCCTGGGATAAACCCCACTTGGTCATGATGTATTAACCTTTTTATATATTGCTGTATTCAACATATTTCATTAAGGGTTTTTGTGTCTATGATCATAAGGAATATTGATTAGTTTTCTTTGCTTGAAATATTTTTCTCAGATTTTGGTGTCTGGGTAATGCTTGCCTCATAAAATGGGCTCCTCAATTTTCTGAATTTGCCTAACTTTAATATTATTACATAAGGGTTTGTGATACTCACCAAAGAAACCATATGGATCTGGGATTTTCTTCATGGGGGTAAAGTTTTTTTGCCACAAATTCCAATTTTTAAATAGATATAGGGCTATTCATGTTTTCTATTCCATCTTGCATTAGCTTAATTTGAAAACATGTCTAATTTATTGAATTTATTAGTATACCATTTTCATAATATTCCCTTATTATTCTTTTTTTTTTTGAGATGGAGTTTCACTCGTTGCCGAGGCTGTACAATGGCGCAATTTCGGCTCACTGCAACCTCTGCCTCCCAGGTTCAAGTGATTCTCCTGCCTCAGCCTCCTGAGTAGCTGGGATTACAGGCGTGCACCACCAGGCCCAGCTAATTTTGTGTTTTTAGTAGAGATGGGGTTTCACCATGTTGGTCAGGCTGGTCTCAAACTCCTGACCTCAAGTGATCCACCCACCTCCACCTCCAAAGTGCATGAGCCACCATGCCTGGCCTCTCTTATTATTATTTTAATGTTAGTATGATCTATAGTTATATAACTTTCATTCCCAATTTTGGTCATTTCTGTTTTCTCTTTCCTTATCAGTTTTGTTGGGGGTTCATCAAGTTTATTATACTTTTCAAAGAACAAACTTTTGACTTTGTTAATTTTCTCTATTGTCTCTATTTGGCTGCCTTCTGCCCTTATCTTTACTTATTTTGGGTTCAGTTTGGTCTTCTTTTTCTAACTTCTTAAGGAAGTTTACAGACAGAGCAAGATTTGTATGTGAAGCATCCCAAATTCAAGCTTTGGTATCACTTTCACTGGAAGTCTTGGAGACTACTACCTCCAGGTTGTAGTCACACGCGTGCGCACCTGCACACACACACACACACACACGCTTTGCCTGAGCTTAGGAGCAAATGTTCATCGTTCCCACGTGGACTGTTTCTGCTGCATATTGCAGTACATTGTACAAGACCCAGGGCCAAAGTTCTGATGGACCAGGTGCACTGTTTTGAACATGTCTAGGAAATCCACTAGTGCATCATCATGGCCCAGACTAAACAGGAGTCTGGACTTTCAGGCAAAGATAAGGTCCTAAAGTTTAAATCTCTTTTTCACATTTCTAAAGACTTTCCTAGGAAACCAGCAGGGAGAGGGTTGTCTCTGCATCACTGTCTATATAAATCTGAGCTCTTTAGATATAAAGGTTACTTATTCTGGACCATGAACCATGGATATCTATAGCTATAATTTTTTAGGTTTTAGCACCCTGATCAACAAGTGCTGTCAACCAATCTGAGCTAATTAAAAATTCTAAAATTTGAGTTGGTGGGAGAAAAGGTGTGTGGGCAGGTTGGGATAGGAGGAAAATAAGGGAAGAAGACTACTACAGTTTCAAACGCAACTGATGATTTCAAACACAACTGATGATGTAAGCAAGGGGTTCAAAAATTGCAAAATAAGAGCTACTCGAAAGGCTGAGGCAGAAGGACTACCTGAGCCCAGTACTTCAAGGACAACCTGGGAAGCATAGTGAGAACCCATTTTTTAAAAAAAAAAAAACTAAAAACAAATTGGAGAATTAAAAGAATTAGGTCTGTTGCCCTCCTAGTTGGAAGTCTGTAGAAGCCCATGATTTCCAAGGAGATTTTAAACCTAGAAAGTAAGTCAAAGCAATTAACTTGGGTTTTCTGAATATCTTCTATTTCCCTCAGATTTTCTCCACATCTCCTTTCAGCAGTATGTCTTCTACAGTTTATTAATTTCCATTATGGCCTTAAATCTGTGGAAACTTTTCTCCATTGTGAAGTCATGAAAATTGAAAAAGAATCTGGAGGAATAACATACCATGAGACAGACCTGCCTCCAAACCAGCCTCCCTCCAGTTTCTTTACTACCCAGAGCTTCACCAGGATAATCAAACAAACATAGAGGTTGCGGGAGCTCTAATGCAGCAATGAAGGTGAAGGTGAAGCCTGCTTGCTAAGAACAATCTGCTCTCATAAGACATTTAAAGAAAGGTAATATTTTTGAACATTTTTCTGTAACTGAATATTAAGGTATCAAATATACAATGCATCTTGTCTTTTATCCTTTCAAAACGATTTACTGAATGTCCACTATGTACCAGGCATTGTGCGAGGAATAAAAAGATTAAATGGCAAGCAAAGAAACAGAGAAAGCAAGCTTAAAGACAGTTGTGAATGGAAAAGGTGGGAATGGAGAAGAAAACCTGAATTGTTAGTGAGTTCCTTTATTACCAAAGACTGCATGTTCTTAGACCCTTGAATCAGAAAAAAAAAAAAAGTAGTTATGTTGGATCTCTGCTGACATGAATGGCAGGGAGTGGGGTGTGTGTGTGTGTGTGTGTTTGTGTGCGTGTGGCAGGTTTTGGAGAAGATGAGGGAGCATAAGGAGAATACCTCAATTTCTGCCCAATAGAAGTGGGAGGATGGAATCACTGATGTTCCAGAAGCTAAGAAAGGAAAAATGTAAATTATTTTCTTTACGCATGTGGTTTGCACAACATCCTCCAACATAAGACTCCCACTTGGGTCCTAAAGTTGGAAAAATCTGGGGAGTATAAAGAAGGGGAACAGAGCAACAAGACTTGACACAGTATGCCAGATGTCAGCACTACAGACTGACTTCCAAAGGGGGAGCTTTTACAGATATTCTCCAGGTGCATCAGTCATGTACCTTACGAACCTGGAATTAATGACATTTGTGTAAATTACAGAGATATATTTCTCACACAACTCCCTGTGTGCAGCAGGGTAGCAAGGGAAGAGTTCTTTAAGTGGGGATAATCTGAAGAGCCCTTAAGAACTCCCTACTCCAAACAGTATTTCCCATGTTGACTGAAATTCTTCATTTTGTTTCACTGCTTCAGAACCGATTAATCTGTAATCATCTCACTGTAACTGCAGAAGCATAGCATAGTATAGTAATTAGTGTGAATTCTGAAATCAGATTGCCTTGTTCACCCTGGACTTCACCACAAATTGCTCATGTGACTTTGGGGCATGTAATTCTTAATAATTACTGGACTTCACCACAAATTGCTCATGTGACTTTGGGGCAATGTAATTCTTAATAATTACTAAGAATTACATTGACTGAACATGTAATCATGTAGCAAGAATGGGGTCAAGCACTTTACATGCATTAACATGTTATCGTCAGTCCTCTCAACTCCTTTTGAGGTAGGTATCATTATCATCATTATCATTTTACGGAGGAGGGAATTGAGGCATATATCTAACTTTCAGATCCAAAACTGGGAAGTGGGGAAAGTGAAATTCAAATCTAAGCAGACTTAACTACTACACCACAGTCCCCTCATTTAAACCTTCTAAGCCACAGTACCTACCTCATAAGATTGTTTAATTATGTTTAAGATAATGCTTATAGATTTGATGGAGTGAAAAAAGTCTGCAACACGATTACTGTTATTTCAGATAAATGAATTCTTTTAAATATTGGAGGAGAACCCAGAAAATCCAATTCAACTTTATTAGGTGCAAAGGTGATAGAGTGATTAAGACTTGATTCCTGCCCTCAAGAAGCTCACAGAATTCAAGGCTTGATTACATTGCTCCACTACACAAAATCCTAACAGTTCTACATTGCTTTCAGAAAGCTCACATCTCTAGGTTGGCACAAATGGCCCAACACAACTGCAAGTTTTCTTACTCTCTGGCTTCATCTCCTGCCACTTCCTTGTTCACAGTCCAGCTTGAGACTTACCATTCCTCAGACATGCCATATATTTCACATTTCCATGTCCTATGTGCTGTTCCATCAATCTGAAAAACTCCCTTCCCTACCTCCATTTCTCCACCTTCAGTATTCAACTCAACTCTTTCCGGAATACCTCACCTCCTTTTACATTATTCCTCACCTCCTTCTAGATTAGCTGTTCCTTCTCTGTATTCCCAAATAATCCTCTGCACACATATTGCACTTATTACATTATACTGAAACTGCTTATCTGCCTCCTCCATTACTCTCTTGAGTTGCTCAATGGCAGACTGTCTTAGTGGTCTCATCCTAGCTCCCAGAACAATGTAGGTACAGTAGACACTCAATGAATGTGTAGAACAGATGAACAAACTGTAATTAGTGCTCTAATAGAGTACACAATTTTGTTTTTTGTTTTTTTGTAGAGGCAGGGTCTTGCTGTTGACTAGCCTGGAGTACAGTGGTGCAATCACAGCTCACTGCAGCCTCAAACTCCTGGGCTCAAGCAATCCTCCCACCTCAGCCTCCTGAGTAGCTGGGACTACAGGCACACCACCACCATATCTGGCTAATGTACTAACTTTTCTTTTTGTAGAGGCAGGGTCTCGCTTTGTTGCCCAGGCTGATTGTAAACTCCTGGCCTCAAGTTATCCTGGTGCCTCGGCCTCTCAAAGTGCTGGGATTACAGGCATGGGCCAACACGCCGGGCAAGTATAATTTAATGGAATAATGAGAAGAGAAAAAAATTGAATGTCTATGATGACTTGACAAAGGTGGTATTTGAATTGGTTCTTTGTAGAAAGATCGTTGTTTTCTAGAGAAACAGAACCAATAGAAGAGAGATCGAGATAGACAGAGATACAGATTGATGAGGAGGAACTGTCTTACATGGCTAAGAAGGTTAAAGAGTCCCATAATCTGCTGTCTGCAAGCTGGAGACCCACGAAAGGTGGTGGTGGTGTAATTTGTCTGAGTCCGAAGGCATAAGAACCAGAACTGATAGCGTAAGTTCTAGTTCAACTTCAAAAGCCTCAGAACTGAAAAGCATAAGGCATATGTCCCAATCCAAGGGCAGGAGAAGACCCATGGGCAGGAGAAGACTCAAGCATTCAGGCAGAAAGGGGGAATTCTTCTTTTTTGCATCTTTTTGTTCTATTCAGGCCCTCAACCGATTGGCTAACGCCCATCCACATTGGGGACAGCAATGTGCTTTACTCCATCTACCGATTCAAACTTCTTCTGGAAACACCCTCACAGACACACACAGGAATAATGTTTAACCAGGTATCTGAGCATCCTGTGGCCCAGGCAAGTTGACACATAAAATTTACCATGACAGTCCAGGCATGGTGGCTCATGCCCATAATCCCAGCACTTTAGGAGGCCAACGTGGGCCGATCACAAGGTCAGGAGTTCGAGACCAGCCTGGCCAATATGGTGAAACCCCAACTCTACTAAAATTACAAAAATTAGCCAGGCGTGGTGGCAGGCGCGTGTAATCCCAGCTACTTGGGAGGCTGAGGCAGGATAATTTCTTGAACTCGGGAGGCAGAGGTTGCAGTGGGCTGAGATCATGCCACTGCACTCCAGCCTCGGCAACAGAGCAAGACTCCATCTCAAAAAACAAAAAAAAAATTACCATCACAGAGTTTGAATCAATGGATACATGCAGAGGACCTCCAACATAAAAGGACCTCCAAATAAAAAAGCCCCTGGAAAAAAACTCCTGAGGTATAAGCAGACCCCTGTGACTAGAGCATAGGGAAGAAACATGAATGATAAGGACACAGTAGCAATAAAACGGAAGTGCAGAGAATCTATTCTCAGGCAATTTCCAATTAAAAATCTTACTGCTGCAAATAATTTGTTCAGCTCTCAATTCTTTTATTTGTATTTCTTCTCATTTATTCATAAATGACCCTTGATAACCTACAGCAAAAATACAACTATGTGTGTACAAGGAGGGATCATAGCAAAAGGACAGAAATGAAGAAAGGAAAATAGTAGAGAAAGAAAAATAGGAGGAAACTATTCTAAATTATAATACCAAGCAGATAGGAGTGTATTCACCTGTATAGGAGCAGAGACCATGTCATCAGCAGGTTGATTATTCTTTTTTTTTTTTAACTTTCTCATTTCTGACTACATATATAGCAGACCCATGCTAACTTAGGATGCAAAGACAGATTCCTGGAGGCAACCAATATCATTTTAGAAAGGAAACCTTTGGCCCATGGGATTTCGAACTGCACCTAATAAGCCAATGGCATTGCTAACAAGTCAGTGATATTTGGGGTATAGTATTCAATACAGGCTACGTAACACAAGGGCAAAAAGTGCACAACTACTTCACTCATTCGGCCAGGCACGGTGGCTCACACCTGTAATCCCAGCACTCGGGTAGGCAGAAGCACAAGGATAGCTTGAGCCCAGGAGTTAAAGACCTGCCTGGGCAACATAGTGAGACCCTGTTCTCCATAAATAGGAAAAAAAAAAAAATCAAAAAAAATTTAATAAGTTGGAATTCATTGTGCTCCCTGGTTAAAATGCCAATTCAGTATTTACTGCACACCTATTATAGGAAAGACACTGTTTTGGCACAGAGAGGGATACCTGGAGGAATTTGGTATGATCCAGGTCCACTAAGAACGCACAGAGTAGGTGAGACAAACGTGTACATGATAATGCAATTCAGAGTGTGGTGAGTATGTTTAAAATGCAGGATGGAAGGAAAAAGAAATCATCCATTAATCTTAACAGGAGAAATGGAGTAAGTTTCATGGCAGGGCCAAAAAGGACTCCTAAAAAAAGAAAGTTTTTATTGTGTTTCTTCATTTTATAATTGTTTTAATTATAAAGGTAATACATGTTTACTATAGAAAATCCAAAAATACAGATAAGAAAAAAAAAAAAAACCCCACAAACCATACATTTCTGTATATCCCATTTATTTATTTATAAAAGTGAGAACATATTGTACCTAATTTTCAGTAAGCTGGTTTTTAGGCAACAATATATTATAGCCATCTTTCCATGTTATTTATTATGCTTCTATAACTGACTTTTATATTTAAATAGATGCACATCAAAAGGTATTAAAGAGTACACAGTAAAAGCCTGACTCTCTCATCCCATGCCCCATGACCTTATAATTTTAACCAGAAGCAGCCACTGTTACATTTTTTGTGATCCTTCCACAGTTTATTGTGATCCCTCCACAAATATTCTATGAATATATGAGCATACATGTATATATTTCTCTTTTTAAGTAAATGGTAGCTGTGAACACACAGTTTTGTACCTTGCATTTCTCTCCCCAGTTGGTACATATATCATTGCCTCTCAGTGGCAGCAGTGTTTCAATGTATGGATATACAATAATTTACTCAGTCCCCTTTGATGGACATTCAGAATGTTTCCAACTCAGTCCCCTTTGATGGACATTCAGAATGCTTCCAATCTTTTACTATTACAATATGGCTAGGTATACCCTCCAAATGTAAACATGCATATGTTTGTGGGTATATCTGTAGGAAAAATTGCTAGAAGTGGAATTTTGAGGTCAAAGAACATGTATGTCTTAAAATTTGACAGATATCACACAGTGCCCTCCATTAAGGCGTTCCTAATTTCTACTCCTTCCAACTACAAATGAGACTATTTCCACACCTGTGGCTCCCCAGCCAGATAATGTTTTCCATTTCCCTCTCCTGGAACACACATCTTGCAGACAGGTGAGGTAACGTGCCTAGTTCTGGCCAATGGAATGTGGGAATGTGAACAGAACTGATGTGTGTCGTATCCAAGTCAAAGTAACTGAAAAGAAAGTATGCATTCTCCACCCTATCTCTGCAATTCTGTCAACTGGAAACAGAAGAATTCAAGACCCTAGGGAATGGTGGATCCCTATGATGGAAGGAGCCTAAGTCCCTGAGTTACCACACAGAAAAAAACAACTTGTCTGCCAACCAGAAACATCCGCAGTGGACTATATTACATGAGGGAAGAATAAATTTCTATTTTACTGAGACACTGAAATGTTGGTGTTTGTTGTAACATCTTGCTTTTCCCTAATACACCAAGATACCCTTTTTTATATAAACATCAGATCTACAGTTCTGAAGATACTCTTAGGGAATGTTGCTCAAGTATTTCAAAATTAACTTTCAATGTTAACTATGATATTGGTGTGCTGTTAAGAAAATAGCCTTCACTTCCTGGATTAATAAGAGCTGTTTTTTGTTTTCTTTGGTTTTTATCAAGAATGAGTAGTGAGGTCGGGCGCAGTGGCTCAAGCCTGTAATCCCAGCACTTTGGGAGGCCGAGACGGGCAGATCACAAGGTCAGGATATCGAGACCACCCTGGCTAACATGGTGAAACTCCGTCTCTACTAAAAAACGAGGTGGCGGGCGCCTGTAGTCCCAGCTACTCTGGAGGCTGAGGCAGGAGAATGGCGTAAACCCGGAAGGTGGAGCTTGCAGTGAGCTGAGATCTGGCCACTGCACTCCAGCCCGGGCGACAGAGCAAGACTCCATCTCAAAAAAAAAAAAAAAGAATGAGTAGTGATTTATCAAATACCTTTGCAATATTTGTGAAAATGATTCTAAATTTTTTTCCTTAGATCTATTAGAGTGATATCTTACATTAATATTTCCTAATGTTGAAATAGTCTCATATTTCTAAAATAAACCATGTTTACTTGTATATTTTATTTTGTATATGATGTTGAATGCAAGGGAATAACTGGAAGAAAATAATTGGGTAATTCTTTAAACATGATTTATAAATTTTAAATTTCAATTGAGGAAGTAAAAAGTATAGGAGACCCTCCATAGAACAAATCTGTCATCTGGAAAAGCAGGTGAATGTGTATGACATTACTTGGATAAATTCTTGAATAAAAAGGTAAGAGAACTAAGCAGCAGGTCCAGGAGGTCTAATTGGAAATAAAAGGCAAGTTCAGAGAGAGAACAAGGACCATAACAGAAAAAGTAATAATCAAAAGATAATACAAGAAAACTTCCCTCAGGAGGAGACTAGAATTATGAAATCAAAAGGGCTCATTGAATGCCAGACAGGATAAATGAAAAAGGGCATATACCTGTATATATCCTAGTCAGATTTCTAATTTCTGAGCTTCAAAATAAAACAGAAAAGCTTTTAGAAGGAAAGAACAGGTTACTTATGAACAAATGAGCATGAGGCTGTCATTGGACATGGTTAAGAACACAGACGCTGAAGTAAGGCTACCTGGGTTCAAATTTTGGTGTGAACTTGGGTTGGTTTGCTTAACTTCTTTATGCTTTTGTAAAATAGGGACAATATTACTACTTAGCTTTTCAGGTTGGCTGGAAGCAACATCTGATATAATACATAGAAGAGCCTAGCACATACAGTCAGTATACTTCTATCTGTTAACATCAAAAGCTGTATCAGTGAGTCAAAATTTTACACACTTTTGAGAAGACAAAAGCCTGAACACTGCTCAGAACATAGCGTACAGCACTAATAGTCTGAAGAACTGCACAACAGCCCCACCCTAACATCTCTAATGGTAGCTGAGCCCCATGCTAGTGAGAAGTGAACTGGTGGGCAGAAGGAATCTCATTGACTTATTTCAATTAATGTGAGCAGGGCAAGAACAATAGTTTTTTGGCCTGGAGCTGAAGATTATTGGAGATGAAAAAAGTTGTAGGCTCTGTCAGGGTAAAAGGACACACAGTGAAGTTTCTTAAAGTCAGCAGGGACAATTCTACAATTAATAGACCTTATTACCATCAGGGACGCTCCATAAAGTAAATTGTAATGAGACTTGTGGCTGTGAGATTTGGGTATCATAAGAAGTCCTTTCATTAATACAGCTAATGTTGTCTGAGCACATCTACCACATGTGAGGAACTACATTGGGGATCTAGCTGTATACAAGACACGCCAAGTCCCTCCCTCAAAGAGTTTACATACATAGATCACCTTAATTAATATGATTCAAGTTAGAACGCACATATGACATAAGAAATGAATCATTCTAAAACCATTAACAAAATCTCTCTCTCATACACACCCAACCCCCTTTATCTCAATTACACAAGAAATGAAAAAGTCAACTTGTAATATTGTTAATAATGAAAAGTCAGTTGCTACTTAATTTAGTCCCATTTTCTATAGTTTGCAAATGTAAAAGCTAGCACAACAATTTGGTGGAACTCTTGAGTAATCACTTCAATTCTTCTTTCTGCCAAAGTAATCAGTGACTGCCTTTTGGAGAAAATATCGTATTTTTCACTTTATACTGATTTACTCCTCCAGTTTGTGTTCAAGATATTTGACCTCTGAAAGTTTAATAAGCACTTACTAAACAGCACCAACCAGAAATATTTTTAAAATTCCTTTCTACCTACTAGCCAAAAATTCCCCAACCCACTTGCCCATCTTCAAACAGAAGCGTATCTCTTCGATCCAAAAGGAAGATAAAGCATTAAATGGCATATAACGAATTTAGTGGGTTGAATGGTGGCTCCTGAAAAGACACATCCATGTCCCAATCCCCAGGACCTGTGAATATTACTTTATTTGAAGAAAAGATCTTTGCAGATGTAATTAAGGATTTTCAGGTGAGATCATCTTGGATTATCCAGGTGTACCCTAAATCCAGTAACAAGCAGATTCTCTTAAAGTCAGTCCTTAGAAGAAAAAGGCAGAGAGAGAGATTTGAGACACACAGAAGAGAAGACACAGAACATAACAGAAGGCTATAACGACCACAGAGGCAGAGACTGGAGTGAGGCAGCCACAAGTCAAGGAATGCCCATACACAACAGAAGCTGGAAGAGGCAAGGAACAGATTTCTCTCCCAAAGAGCCTCCAGAGGGAATGTGGCTCAGCCAACATCTTGATTTTGGACTTCTGGCCTCCAAAAGAGTTAGAGAATAAATTTCTATTGCTTTAAGCCACCTAGTTTGTAATTTGTTACAGCAACCCTATTTGCTTCAGTAAGTCTGTTAGCCTCTCAGAACCTCCAAATCTGTACTACTATTACCCTGAGTAATCTTATCTCTTTTGATAAGAATCAAAGGAGATCTTGTATATGAAAACATTCAGAGTATTATAAAGTCCCATACAAATATGAATTATTATTCTTATACTTTACCTGGAATTTCAAATCAGTTTGGAACCTGGGCTCTTTATTCAAGTTCTTTGTTACGGCCCTTCACACAAATTAATACCTGCCTAATTTCAGCAGTGCCAACATTATATCAGTTATTATTATTTTAGAGATGGGGTCTTGCTCTGTCCCCCAGGCTAGAGTACAGTGGGGCAATCATAGCTCACTGCAGCCTCGAACTCCTGGGCTCCAGCGATCCTCCTGGCTCAGCCTTCTAAGTAGCTGGGAATACAGGCACTCACCACCACATTGGGCTTGCTATTTATGTATTTATTTATTTATGAGTGAATGAGATGGGGTCTCACTATGTTGCCCAGACTGGTCTGGAACTCCTGGCCTCAAATAATCCTCCTGCCTCAGACTACCAAGTCTCTGGGATTACAGGTGTGAGTCACCACAGGCCCCATATCAATTCTTAACATCAACTTTTATTTCTAGAATTAAGCTGTCACTAATGTACACAGTATCTCTTTAGTACTAGGATTTAATGAAGTCTCATTACCACTAACCTTGTCATCTGTTTTACTTCCCTCCAGATATCATCTATTATCACATCAATTTAGTAGAGAGATTATCTAATTGGTTTATTGGCCCCATTTACATTAACAAATCAGTTTTAACCAATTTACTTTCAATAATATCTGTGAACTCCTTAACATAATCATAATTATTTCTCTAACTAACCTTAATTATTCCACACTGAATTTTTCTCAGCTAAGAATGAACCATTAATAATTCTCTTTCCTATTTCTGGTTTTCCCCAACAGGTAGATTCTGATCTATGCCAGACCTAGTTCTTCTTCCCTGAAATAAAGTATATTTATGAAGTACAATAATAAATTAAGGCTATTAGCTCCACAAGTTATGCACAAAAGTTAATTTTGTAACTCTATAATCTCATTTCATTCACACAGAAGTTTATATTTTCTATAGAATTTTTCCATTACCATTTCATAAGAAAGGCCACCAAACATACTCTAAGTTATGGAATAGCTGGTCAACTGCAAGCTTCAATTTTTTTCCTTCAGGGCAAGGAAGTTTGACATTAAAAATAAAGAAATGGCATGTTGATAATGGGATCTGATATGAGAATTTATTTTCTTATGCCTTTTAACCACTCTTTTCTATATTGAATTTGAATGGTATTCAAATCTTAGATCTAACAGAGTATCATAAAAATATTATTTTCTGAAATTCTGCCTCTTCAGAAATCTTTAAACAAACATAAAAGAATCTTTCCCAAACAGAAGTTGAAACAGTAAAAACTTCAATGGACTCTGAGATTTGCAAATGTAACAATCACTTACAATCATTATCATTAATGATTTAGCCTTAAGATGAAATGTCCTTCAAGAATGCATTAGGTGCACCAGGTGCAGTGGCTAATGCCTGTAATCCCAACACTTTGAGAGTCCAAGGTAGGAGGATCCCTTGAGCCCAGGAGTTCAAGACCAGCCTGGGCAACACAGGGAGACCTCATCTCTACAAAAAGTGAATAAAATTAGCTTGGTGTGGTGGTGCACACCTGTAGTCCCAGCTACTTGGGAGGCTGAAGTGGGAGGATTGCTTGAGCCCAGGAGGTAAAGGCTGCAGTGAACCGAAACTGCACCACGGCACTCCAACCTGCGAAATAGAGTGAGGCCTTAAAAAAAAAGCATTAGGTGCTCCTCCTGAGTCACTAAAGTATGGGTGATGTTATTTTAATATACTTAACTTCACTGCTTTTCCATAGGTAGCAATTAAATCATTCCCAAGATGCAAGTTAAACATTTCATTCTCAGGATCACCAGTAAAAATTTCAAATCAAAACTGAGGAAATCCACAGCCATTATTTTGTATAAACATAGATTAATACTACTCTATGGCATAACCCACAACTTTAAAGATTTATCCCCCTGTGAATGGGATTATAAAGGTACCTACTATATCATCTCATACCAATAAGAAGTTTAGCAACAAATGTCTCCTAATTTTCATGATCTCCACGTGGCCTATATAAAAGTAAGCTGTGAACCTCTTCCAAGTAGCCTCTACATTTTTCAATCAATTTCACATGAGACTGACAAGATATGAATTATCCTGAGAAATGTGTTAAGTTTCCTGACAAGTAAAGCCTGAACTAAGATCTTCCTTAAGTAGTCTAACTCTACAACCTCAGAATTCTTAAGAAACTTAAAAAACATCCTAAGAGGTCATCCATTCCCCTCATTCATCTTAGCAACCATGTGCAGAATCTGGCCCCTGGCCACTAGAGGGGGTGTTTCTTCTATTGGTTTCTCTTTCCCCCTAATTCGGCTGACCAGAATTTCTGGTTGAACTAGAAATAAGCCTCAAGATCAACATCCTGACCTTTATTTTTAATATCGTGTGGCCTTTTCCTTCTTTTCGGGCCTCAGTTAACACTCAAATATAAATTTCAATCCCTAATTACTTGTATTATTATGCCCCATATCATACCCCATTGCCTTTCTACAAAGAGATGAACAAGCTACACAATTTAGATACTTTGACATTAGTTCACTGAAAATAATCAGAAAATCCAACCAAGTTTGAATTTTTAAAAAAATATATATTTTTTTCATTTGCCAGGTTCATTATTTCATTTGAATTACTATAATACTATTTTTAAAATTAGACAGACATTAGTAACAAACTTAAAGGAAAAAAATATACTTAAGAGATTTGCCCAAAATTTCAGGTAGCAAATGGTTAAGCCATAATGAAGACTCAAATGCTCTGACTCCTAGACCATTTCCAGTTCTATTATTCTACACCATGAGTGAAAGGTACTAGATGAGAAGACCAAGGGCTGAACTACTCTTCCTTTCTACCCTACCAGTCTAGAGCAAATAGACGTATGATTACTCACGTAACTCACTATTGCTCCTGGCAAACAATAAATACTACATCTGCTTAGAATAGTCTCCACTGGCCACAAAGTAAAGTCACAAGGTGAGGAAGGAGTGGATGAAGGAGATAAAGGGAAAGAGTTGCTGAAGAGAGAAGGAAGAGAAGAAAATAAATCTATCAAACAATCTTGAGGTTAGGCATGAGACACAAAATATACAAAAGTGAGGACCAAGATCTAAGCAAGAAATCAGAATCAGAAAAAGAAGGAATGAAGAACAAGTGGTAGTAGTCACACCATCAGATATTCGAACAACCCAAAAGACTCTGGAAGAGATAATGAGTGCTGTTTGATTCCTTGCTGCTTCCTGTGAAGATCCCTGGTCTAAGGCAGAGCCCCTTAGAAAAGATGAGACAAGACCTGGCCAGTTAGAATCTGCATCCACTTTATGAAGGCGGAAGACATGGGGAGGGAAGAGCCCCAACAAAAAGAAACCTATCCAAATAATATCAAATCCACCTGACGTGAATCTGCTTGGGACAAAGTGGGTATAACATCAGGATGTTTCTGGCTGCAAATGACAAATTCGCAGATCATGCCTACTTACACAATGAGGAACTGTATTATCTCACAGAACTGAAAGTTCAGAGGTAAGGCAGACCAAGTACAATACAATCAGCAATTCAGGAAGGTCATCAAGGGCTCAGGTTTCCTCTATCTCTGTTCTGTCATCATCTAGATCAGCTGCACCCCTCAAAGCTAGTTTCCCTCATGGTCCCAAGATGGATAGAGCAGTTCTAGCCATCATACTCAAACATAAAATTACAGGGAGATGAGGCATCATCTCTTTCATTTCTCTCTGCTTAGGATCAATAAATCCTTTCCCAGAAGCACTCAAGTCCTCTGCAGACTTCTCCTTCGTATCTCATTGGCCAGAATAGGTTACAGGCCGTTCCTAACTCTTCATTGGCAAGGGAAATGGGATTAACCATGACTGCTTAGACTAATCACCTGTGGTGGAATGAATACTGGGGAGTCAATCACCATGACCACACCATGGGCAATTTATAATGATGAGTATTATTATGACATTGTTTTCACTCCATAATAAATCCATAATGTGATTATGCTGCTTCCATGATCTTAACTACGAGGCATGTGCTTTGCCTGAGATCTAGATAATTACTCTTTGCTCACATCCCATATTTTTCAACATGGACTTATTTATCAGATAGAAAACATTTTATTAAAACTTTCTCAGTCAGGCCAAGCATGGTGGCTCGCAACTATAAACCCAGCACTTTGGGAAGCCGAGGTGGGAGCATCCCTTGAGCCCAAGAGTTCAAGACCAGCCTGGACAACATAGGGAAACCCCATCTCTACAAAAAAAAAAAAAAGCCAGGTGTGGTGGCATGGTGTATACCTGTAGTCCCAGCTACCTGAAGAAGGGTGGATTGCTTGAGCCGGGAGGTCAAGGATGCAATGGGCCATGGTCTAGACACTGCACTCCAGCCTGAACAACAGATCGAGACCTTGTCTCAAAGAAAAACGAACAAATAAACAAAAACTTTCTTGGTCAATCCACTGTAAGAAAAAACAACTTTAATGTAACATTTTAGAAGCAATAGTAATAATGGTTGTCTCCCACAGCAGCTACAGTGGATACAGCCACCTAGAACCCAACCTAGAGAAAGACTTAAAGCTGAGTCTCAATCTAGTGAGAAATGGTGCCATGACTGATTAGTGAGTCTACCATGACTCAGGTTCAGGCACAACAACATATAGCACATATTTGCCAACCCTGTTTCAGAGAAAATCTCTTAAGTAATTTCCCTCCACTGATAATGGAGTCGTCTGCGGCAATGCCTCTTTATTCTTATTTTAATGGAGACCCAATATAATCCCTCCCATCTCTTCACTCTCCCTCATTTGCATATATATACATATAACATATATCAAGCATGAACTCCAAAAAAATTTTTATATATAACCAGAGACTTCCACAGGAATTCTGGAACCAGGCCTCTTTAGTAACCATAGAAAGGCTTGGCAGAATGGTTTCATTTACAAAGTGTCTCACTTAAAGCAGGCAGGGGGGCCTTGAGAGCCCAGGCTGGATGCAGGCCTAGGCAGGATTGAGGGACAGAAGGGAAGAGAAAGGCAATCTATTCCCAACTAAAGGTAGCCTGGCCCACAGTTGCAAAAAGGAACCAAAATCTGATTCTGAACAAAAGTGACTAACCAATAACTGGAGAATGTTTAAATACATTATGGCAACTGCAAACTGTAGGTAGAGTTTATGTGTATAAAATGCACTTAAAAGGATAGGGAAGGACAACAGTGGTTATTCCTGGGTGAATTCATTTACAGCTATTTTCTTTTTTCCTTCTATTCTTTATCTACATTTTTCTGAATGTCCTGTACTGCACATGCACTGCCTTTTTTATGAGGGGAAAAGAAAAATAATACAGGAAACATGGTTTTATCTTATCGCTGAGTGTTTGTTCCAATTAACCTCTTATTGCCTTTTAGTTAAGATTACTCTTGTCCAACTATTCTCCTATTACTAGGTAGCTAGGTTGCTTTAACTTTTTGAAATCACAAGCAGTAAAATGCTGCCATAGCTGAAAGCTAACTTGAACTGTAAAAGAAAAATACTGGAAAAGTTCCTAGAAAATGGACCAAAAATATCTAATCATTTTACACTGAAATTACCACTTCTCAAAAACTATTAACAGGATGTTCATTTTGACCAACTAATTGTTTTGACCAAATCATTGTTTCAATTAATAGCTGATTACAACAAATCAGTTAACCAGCTTGCTTTCAACTAAACTGTACTTGACCAAATTGCTTTTGGCCAAAATAACTTTTAAGTAAAATTGGTACTGGACAAAGAGGGTACTACCAGCATCACGGGGCAAGTCTGAAGGCAGAGATAAGAAACAGGATCAAAAGGTAAGGGTCAATAATAAAGAACAGGCAAGATGGCCTGGACAAGTTTAGAAAGGAAAGATAGCCTAGGGCAATGGTTCAAAGTGGAAGGAAGTCTTTTATCAGGTAGCTATAAAACTAGCCCACATAGCTTAGAGAATGCTAGTAAGGAAAGGTATCAAGTAAATTCAGTTTCATCTGCCTGCTTGGACACTCTCACCTAGTAGAACAAAGCTAGGTTTTCCCTAGGTTCCACAGATGAAACAACATCTGCTTGGGGTTCAAACTGAGGAAGAATGTTTCCAAAATCATTTATCCACAGCCTCATTTTCCAAGTAAAGGAGGGTCTGGAGTTGGCCATTGCATCATGGAGAATCCAACACCACCTTGTTGGCATTTTATGGTTCCCATCTCAAATTACAGAAGGTAATATCCCATGCTGTCAGACAAAGCAGAGGTAGCAGATGAGAGTAATTTGCATGGAGGGAAGCAACCCAAATCGGACTGCCTCTAGAGTAAGGGACCCAGGTAGTACACCTTTAGCTTCTGGAATAACTGATCACCATGACTAGAGAGAGCCCGAAGACATCTCCAGTTTGAACAGTCTTCTAAGAAACCTGATCACAGTTAGAATTTCTTTTTAACCAGTCATTGCTCAATGAAAAATCCTGGAGAGCCTTCTGAGTACCCCGTATTCATTCCAACATTAACTGGCTGCCAGGCTGCGTGTGGTGTTTCTGATGAAAGCGGGGAGGCAGCAGGGAGAAAGACATCTCTGCCACTGAAGAAGGTGTTCTACAGGAAGGAAAGCAGAGAATTGTATTCATATTCAGTCACAGCAGAGTAGGTGTGAAAAAAAAAAGGAGATGAATCAGTCTTGTTTTGAGTAAGAAGCAAAACAGCGTAGAGGTAGACTATTCACAAATGGTGTTGAGACAACTGCATAGCCATTTGGAAAAAAATAAAGTTGGACCTACCTCTCATACCATACACCAGGGAAAATGGATCAAAAATTTAAATGTAAAATAGAAACCATGAAAGTAGTAAAAGCCAACATGAGGGAATTCTTTCATAACCTTGGAGTAGTACAGGTTTTTCTAACTATGACTAAATCCAGAAGTCATAAAAAACTGACAAATTCAAGTACATTTTTAAAAAAATCTACATAGCAAAAACATCACAAGCAAAGTTGAAAGACAAATGACAAACTACAGGGAAATATGCTGCAACTCATATAACAAAGGGCAAATCTCCATATTATAAACAGCAACTACACAGTGATTTTTAAACCACCCCCGCCTCCCAAAATAGGCAAAGGATATAAGAGACACTTCACCAAAAGGAAATATAAATGGCTGTTAAGCATATGAAAAGATGTTCAAACTTACTCATGAGAGAAAGAAATTAAAGTTACACTAAGATAACATTTTCACCAACCAGATTGGAAAAAACCTAAGGTTAAATAATACACTGTTGGCAAGAATATGGGTAATCAGGCACTTGCCTATATTTCTAGTGGAGTGTTAACTGTACAACCTCTATGGAGACCAATTTGGTAGTACCTATCAAACTACTATGATATATACCCTTTGGCACAGTAATTCAATTTCTAGGAATTTACCCTACAAATATATTTGCACAAGTATAAAATAATCTATATAACAAAAGTATTTATTATAGCATTACTTGTAATTTGTATCCCTCAATTTCTAGGAATTTATCCTACAAATATATTTGCACAAGTACAAAGTAATCTATATAACAAAAGTATTTATTGTAGCATTACTTGAAACAGCAAAAGATTGAAAACTTCCCAAATGTCCATCAATATGGGGCTGGCTAAATCATGATATATTCACACAATGACATGAAGAGATCTCCAAGGTATATTATACATGAAATATATCTCAAATATATCCCAGATATTTTTCTACTGTATGGAAAGAACTCCAAGATACACTGTTAAGTGAAAAAGGCAGAACAATACGTGTAAGCTTCCATGGGTATAAAAAAGGAAAGGGAAACAGAATTTATATTTGTACTGTCTTGGAAATGCATTTAAAAACTCTGGAAGGATCTCGGCACTCTGGCAGGCTGAGGGAGGTAGATTGCTTGAAGTCAGGAGTTTCAGACCACCCTGGCCAACATGGTAAAACCCCGTCTCTACTAAAACAACAAAAATTAGCCAAGTCTGGTGGCGTGTGCCTGTAGTTCCAGCTCCCAGCTACTCAGGAGGCTGAGGCAGGAGAATCTCTTAAACTCAGGAGGCAGAGGTTGCAGTGAGCCAAGATCGCACCACTGCACTCCAGCCTGGGCAACAGAGAGGGATTCTGTCTCAAAAAACAACAACAACAACATCACCACCACCACCACCACCTCCGGAAGGAGGGTCATTTAGTAGGGGACAGGAGTGGAAAGTAAATTTCTCATTTCTAAATGTTTTGTCATTTGAATCATGTAAATGTATTATCTTTTCAAAAATTAAATCTTAAAATGTTTAAATATGTTAAGTAGATAGGAGTTCCTAGTTAATACCCTACATGTGAGTCCCTCAGTCTATGGGTGATATAGTAGACAAGTAACTATGCACTTCGAGGCCTTGAATAGTAACGTCTAGAACTGGAAAGCAAAGTGAGGATTACAGTTGGAAAACAATTAGAGTTGAGGAACTCACTGATGAATAGGTTATATATGCCACCCAGGCACAGACAGTGAAGAAAAGAGAAAAGAACACAATCTTGTGAAAGTACTGCAGCAGAAGTGGCATATCAAAATAGAGAAGCCAGAGATTAATTCCTGGGGGTGTCTGGGGTCAAAAGGTGAGGCATAACAATTCCTTAGGACACCTGAACTGGTTCTCAGTTCAAACACAGATGTCCCAGAGTGCTATAACTCAGGGGTACCTCCCTCAATCTGGGCAACCAGAAGTGTTTGTAGACTCAGTGCAATGGTGGAAGAGGGTAGTGCAGGAGCAGCAGCACAGTGATGTATGCTCCTGTCTTATGCCTTCTCTGCTTCTCCCTTATGCCTAACCCCTGAGTGAAACTATCCCAGAAAAGTTCTAAGGCCGTGAGGATGGTTAAGATAAAGAAAATAGAATATTTTGGATAAGGCTTCCTGAAAATTGCTTTCATTCATTCATCAAATGTTTATGGAGCACCACTCTTCCTCTTAACATCTACTCTTAGCATGCCAAGAACTGTTAAGTACTCAATAAGTTCATCCCAAAGAAGATTTATCCCAAAGAGTACACAAGTCCAAGATAATTGAAACAAAAAGACGTTTTTAAAGACATTGAGACAACAGAAGCTGTTCTCAAAAAATTTTTTTAAGTATAGAAAAGTCAATTTGACAACTATGAAAGACTACGGTGATTGGGTTTCAAATTTTGTCCAGTTTATGCTATTGTTTTAAAAAATGAAACCAGTAATTTAACATGCAAATTTCTAGGAATTAGAAAAAGTTAGGTAGTTTATTTCAATTTTACTAAACATAAGTAGCACAAATCTTTAAAATATGGCTTTCTATTCTCCTCACCACAATTGATAAAACAGGAAAACATAACTGGAAAAGGGAACTAATTCAGAACAGATGTCAGGGAGGAATTTTTCCAGTAGTAGACTATAAACATGCAGAATAAATACTGGAAAATGTATTATGGTAAAAAAAATCAGAATCAGTTACTAACTACATGATCTAAGGAGGAAACCAGATACCTAAATATGTAGAATAGGCATTTAAAGAATAGATAAACCATGTTTTTACTATCTAAACCTAACTAAAATGATACCTCAACCTGCAATCTGCTAAAATTCAGATACTTCCCAATGCTTACAAAGTCAGCTCTTATTTATCTATAAAGGTCTATCCATCCACAAACTTAACAAGTTTGCAAATACAGCCTACTGTATTCATCCTTGTTGTTTTGCCAATATTTTTTTCAACTTAACACCTACTTGGTACTTTCCTTGTGACCTGCCTTCTCACTAATTCACTATTTATTTACACTCTGAAGGGAGATGTAGACTTGCAACTCCATCATCATCAAACCTTTTCTAGGAAGAAGCAGAAAAAGGACAGTTCTACCTCCACTGCTACACTTAAGAAATGGTTTGTGCTTTGCATGCAGTGAGGATCAGAAAGGAACTGAAGAGGAGCAAACAACAGAATCCATTCCAATGAAAGTTTGCTAATTTGTATGAAGTCAATTTGTGACTCATCCATATTCAAATGAAGGCACAAAAACAAATTCCAAAGCTAAATATAAAATGACTTTTGGACTATCCAGGTTTCTGCTCGTTTCTACTTCATGGACAGAAGGCTGTGATGCTGGCAGCATTAACTCTCTCAGGCCACCAAGATCCCACTCAGTGGCTATAGTTCATTACCATGCAGGCCAAAGCAGTTTAATATAACATTACTACTAAAAGCACACGTGTTGTATACAAGACAGTTCATAAGTCTCCTGGCCATAGCAATCACTTTAGGAGACCAGGGCATAGCTGACTCATGATTCACAATATTTAATGTGTCTGAAAAAGCATTCAACTTTATAACTTGAAGTTTCCTTAAAGATCATAAAGTGAGCCCAACACTGTCATTTTACAAATAATATTTAGGCCCCCCAAAAAGATGAACTTACCCAAGGCTAGGCACCTTCATGGCAGCAAAACCAGACCCAGTCCTCTGAGAAGCAGTCTAGTGCTTTTTGTGACATACAGCATCTCACTGTTGGAGAATATGCTGAAGGAACTGAACTTGTATGTGAGGAAATCTTTTTGTTTTTTTCAGAGTTGAAATGATGGGAAAGGGTTATGCAGTTATATTTGGAAAGAGGTATTCACTTCATCCATCAACTCTAGCTAAAAGGCAGATCTTATTTCATAGGCATAAATAATATCCTGAATTGGTTTATCACACATGAGTAATAACTTTTCTCCCCCAAATTATTGAGGTCTTCCAGAGTTTACCAATGATTGAGGAAAACATGACTAAGAAATAAACTATCTTTTTAACCAGACTGCAAGCCTGTCCTGACTCTTATTATTTCTAATGGATGAAAAGACATTATTTAATGAGATTTTAAAGTATTATTGGCACTTATACTATTAAGTAATCTTTCCATCTCAGGTTTCTACTTTTTTCTAAAATTTTCTACAATTAGAAAGTCTTTCCTGATCTACTATATTACTTTCTCCTTGTTAAAGTAAATTTTAATATTCAGTCATTTATATTAATATTCAGTCTTATTGGCCAGGCGCAGTGGCTCAAGCCTGTAATCCCAGCGCTTTGGGAGGCCGAGACGGGCGGATCACGAGGTCAGGAGATCGAGACCATCCTGGCTAACACTGTGAAACCCCGTCTCTACTAAAAAATACAAAAAACTAGCCGGGCGAGGTGGCGGGCGCCTGTAGTCCCAGCTACTTGGGAGGCTGAGGCAGGAGAATGGCGTAAACCCGGGAGGCGGAGCCTGCAGTGAGCTGAGATCCAGCCACTGCACTCCAGACCGGGCGACAGAGCAAGACTCCGTCTCAAAAAAAAAAAAAAAAAACAAAATTCAGTCTTATTGAGCTTCTATCTAAAAATTCTAAAAAATCGTAATCCAAAATTGTTTTGCTCATTTTACTTCTGCATATAGTAGCATGCAAACCTATTTCAATATATTTTGGAAAAGATAAGAGATTCAAGAATTTTCATATTTAATTGGTTATACAAAAATGTCATGGTTCTCAATTTTCCAAACCTTAAAAATTTTTTCCAAAAGAAATTGATATTAACACTTCCTAGCCTACAGCTTCTAGTCCATAAGTGAGAGAAAGCAGCATAAGAGAAAGTACAAATAGAGGGGAAAGAGGTTAGAATAAGTGTCAAACCAAAAGTTTATCAGGAAAAAAAAAAAATCATAGCAAATTTTCCTATGCAGATACAATAGATACAAACCAAACTGCCATTTTCTTGTTATCACCACGGAGCTCTCTGGGCTTGTAGCAGGCACCTTGGTAAGGTATGTTCTATCTGGAGCATCAAGTTGAAGTAAAGAAAGCAACTAATGAATAAACATACATGCCCACTCATGCCAAAAATACCCTAATCCAGCCAGGCATGGTGGCACATGCCTGTAATCCCAGCACTTTGGGAGGCAGAGGTGGGCAGATCACTTGAGGTCAGGAGTTGGAGACCAGCCTGGCCAACATGGCGAAAACCCCGTCTCTAAAAATGCAAAAATTAGCCAGGTGCGGTGGCGGGCGCCTGTAATCCCAGCTACTCCAGAGGCTGAGGTAGGAGAATCACTTGACCCTGGGAGGCGGAGGTTGCAGTGAGCAAAGATCATCCCACTGTACTTCAGCCTGTGTGACAGAGCAAGACTCCACCTCAAAACAAACAAACAAAACAAAAACACCCTAATCCATATAATTTGTTACTTACAATATGGCTATTCTCTCTATTCATATCCAAATTAAATGAGGCAACATTTTATGGACATTTACTATCTATATTGAACATTCTTAGGTGCCACAGGGATTTCAAAGATGTGTGGGGCATGTTTTTGAAGCTTATAGTTTGACAAGGGAATAGACCATGGACACAAGAGCACAAAAAGAAGGCAGAAAAATAAGAACTTTGTGAAAGACTCTGTGAAAGACTTGGTAAAGTACAATCTGAATTCACTTTTTGAGCTAGTTTTGGAGGAAGGGTAAATTTCAATTAGTGGAGAAGAAGAGGAAGGAGGGGATGCCATAAAAAGGAAAACTATGAACAAATGTGGGAGGTTGAAAGGACGTTTGAAGAACAGTGAGAACACCAGTTTGACTAGGACAGGGAAATTCTGTGGAAATAAAAGAGGCTCTAGGTTTGATTTTGGAGAAAATATCCAGCTGCTGAAGACTTTTGAGGCCAAAAGTTATATAACAAAATCTAAATTTTAGGAAGACGAATCTGGCAATGATGGAATTGATAAGGAGTGGCAAGCATGTAGGTGAGATAGAAACTTACTATAATGATTGCAGGTTACTGAGCCAGGTACATCTTAAGTGTATAAATCAATGTCAGCTGAAGTTATTAAATTTTATATATGTACCTTAAATATAGTATAGAACTTCTACATTGATTCCAGAAAACTTGAACTTACAATTTTTTTACTTTTCTTTCGTGTTTTCACCCTAGGTAATAACTTCTAGCTCAGAATTTTTATTTCACCATTCCTCACCCAATCTTTGCATTAATAAGAAATCATCATCTTTATATATTAGCAAAAGCAACAAGATTATACATCATTACTTCATCAGAACAGCGTTTAAAGCAATTTAAAACAATTGCTTTATATCACATATAAGTTTCCCCAAAATTTCATATTTTATTTTCTAAGAGACATAGTTCTTTCTTGCAGGCAGATTAGGCCTACAAATCCAAAACAAAATGAAAGGTAACTATCCAGTGAATCTGTAATGGTTAATTTAGAGAGTTCTTTAACAGCCTGGCTGCTATAAGAATCATGAAAGCAGAAACTTAACTTTGTGTATATAAATTGGTGACATATAAATGTCTCTCTTCTGTTATAGAAAAAGGACTGAGCCAAGAAAGTTTTCAACGTTTAACAGATTAAGGTAGTCTTATTTGATTTCCCCAAAGAAGAGATAAAAAAAGTTAATAAAATCTTAAAAAGGAAATTGAGATTACTGAAATAGTCACATTACATGTGCCTTACATAATATTATGCCTGGTTTCTAATAAATCCGACTTTTGAAAAGGTATAGCGCAGCAGACACTAATTCTAAAAAAAAAAAGGACTCGAGAAAAACTAATTCTGTTTGGGTCATCTAAAGAACAGCATACATTTAGGGACATAGGATTAAGCAGAGGATGGTGTCTCCGTCTGTGAGAGAGCTGTGTCTCTGCTTCCATGAGTTTCCATTTGAGTTTTAAAAGGCTGCCACTCAGTGACCTCTCCAGCAGTCAGTCCCGCATCCTACCCGGAGAAGCACTGAGCCAGGAACAGTGGATTGGCTCAGGGCAGTCTGACAACAGCCCTCAGTCTAACAGAGCAGTCCAGGAACAGATATTGGCCACTTGATAGGAAGAAAAGGATGTAAAGGAAGGAACGGATGTAAAGGAGTAAGGATGTAAAGGAAGGTGGAGGGAAGAAGGGAGGAGGATGCACATAAGTAACCAAGACAGAGGTCCAGAAGACACACCCACTCAAAGACAGAAAACTTTACTTGGAGGTTCTCAGCCAGAGAGAAGAGATTTTTTTTTTTTTAATTTAAGTAAACAAGCATACTGGTTTGAAACGGTCACTGGAGCCCAACTCATATGAACAATTTAGTAGCTTTATAACAACCCTGAGTGGACAAGGACCTTTCATATATATTGACATTTAGAAAATACAGTTTATTCAATAAATTCATTGAAAGATGTCATGTTTCCTAAAAACTGTACCTAATTTTAGGGTTCCTGCTTACAGTGATTCCAGTTCTGCATGAGAGTTTTAATTGAAAGGGGATTAGGGAGGTGAGGGAGGTGCAGAACACAAATGAAATTTTTACAGGATGGAAATAAAAGTATTTTTAAATCTTCTTGGGGGTGAAGAGTTAGGCAAGAAGTAATACGTGGAAACTGTCAAGTGCTTCTCTACACATCCACCCACCAGATACCATCGCAGCCGGCTGGGGGAGTCTCCCTCTTCTTGCCTGACAGCTTCACTTTCTTTGAGATCTGGAGCTGGTGATCACACTGGCCCGTCATGGTATTTTCAGTTAACAAAGCAGTTACTCAACAGGGGAAAAAGCCACAAAGGAGCAGAGCAGCTGCTGCTGCACCCGTGATGCAAGTGCAGGATGAGCCCCGGGCCGCCACCGCCGCCTCGGCTCCTCCGTGACGTCCGGGAAGGGTATCCCCGGCACTCAGGAAGTGGTGGCCGCGGGCAGCTCCG
>NW_012114944.1:5447808-5456201 GCF_000951035.1 Colobus angolensis palliatus
AGAAGGGGCGGGGGTGACCGAGGGGAACCTACTCCGCTATCTGCGGCGCGCGCCGGCGGCGGGTCCCGGCCAACCGCCGAATTTAGTAACATCGCCTGCGTCAATCACGCGCCTCGCGTGCGTCAGCGCAGCGCGGCTCCAGGTCCTGCTCCCCCTCTCCAGCCTTTGAATGGATACAATGTAGCAGCGCCCTCCTTCCTTCCGAAGCTGGATTGGAACCCGCGGCAGTGCAGAGACTCGGTTGCTCTCGGCTGGGTCAACTTTCGGGGCATCCTCCCACGATCCTCTCCGCACCACCCTGTATGAATTGGAAGTGGAGGCGAAGAAAGATATACATGCCATATTTACCTATATGTAGTTTGTTTTCAAGTTTCTGGTCCTAGCTCGAATCTTCGATTCTGAAACGTGTGCTGTCTACGAAGGAATCCTTTATCTCCCCTCGGCGCATCCCCCCCCCCACCGCCCCCGCCACACACACACAAATTGGGACAGGTCAAATATATAAAATGGTATTTGTGATTCAAGCGGACCACATGGGGACCATTCTATCTGCATTGTTTCACTGAAATATTTTCTCCTCTCCAAAAATTCATTTCTGAAAGAAGTTGTGTTCACTCAGCAGCAACCTTTGGGTCTAGGGGTCTTTAACTCTGATAAATTTTGTTTTCATCAAGAAATTTACACTTAAATCTATCATTTCCAGGAAGAAATTGCTTTCCCTCATACAGTCACCCAGGCTATCGGCACACCATTTCATGACACATGTGTCCCAGGAGACCAAAGCAAACCCCCTAGCGAGGGACTGACTAATAAATCCTGTTGATTGATTTCGAAATGTTTAATTTGGGAGATGTGGGCGGAGGGCATCTACAACCATCAAAAAGTGAAAGTGCTAGTTGAGAGTTTCATTTCTGACCCGGTGCTGAGGAGGAGGAATGATTTGCAGTAGTCAGACCCGCTCAGCTGTTCAACACGTGTGTGTTTGTTTTATACACATTGAGTAGTTTCTGCTGCAGCGCGCGTGTGGATGATGGATGTGCACTTCGCTGGGTTATAACGTGTCCAGTTAAGAAACCCACGCCGTACGTGTAAAGAAATCAAACCTTATCCCCGGAACCATCTGCATCCCTGTGTGAAACACGCACCCAGTAAATGATGCGGGGAGGGAGGATTAGCCTGGGCGCAGGGGACCGGAGAGACGTAAACAGCTTTCGAGCCTTTGCATGAGGAAAGTGCAGCTGCACCTCAGGGCGTCTTCGGGCTGGTGCCAGACGCCTTCTGCACCGGCTGCCAGGTCACTGAAGCTGGTCAGAAGCTGGCTGGCGGAGCCTTCCCTTTCGGAAGAGCTGTCCTCTCCCTTACCCCCCTCGCCCTGGCTCCGTGCCTCGGGGCAGCCTCGGAGGCGCGCCAGCAGCACTCCTCCAACTCTACTCCACCCGAGCCTGACAGCTGGGCGGTCCCGCCTGACCCGTGGGCAGGCCGCTGCACCCTCCTGCAGACGCACGCCCTGGCGAGCGATTCCGCTGCAAAACGGCTGGCACCGCGGGTCCGAGAAGCCCCCGGTCGGCCGTGCGGCGGAGTTTCCATTGTGCGGCCGTGCGACTGGCCGAGAAACGCGCGCGCGCGCACACGAACACACACACCCTCCCTCGCACACGCGGAACCGGCTGGGCCAGGGGAGGGAGGAGGAGGGTGACGTAGCGTCCCATGGCGTCACATTGACGTCTCGCATTCCAGGCACTCTATGGAGAGGCCGCTAGGGCTCCTGTGGCATAAATGACGTGCCGAGAGAGCGAGCGAACGCGCAGCCGGGAGAGCGGAGTCTCCTGCCTCCCGCCCCCCACCCCTCCAGCTCCTGCTCCTCCTCCGCTCCCCATACACAGACGCGCTCACACCCGCTCCCTCACTCGCACACACAGACACAAGCGCGCACACACGCTCCGCACACACACTTCGCTCTCCCGCGCGCTCACACCCCTCTTGACCTGAGCCCTTGCTGGTGCAGCGCGGCGCCGCAGCCGGACGCCCCTCCCGGGCTCACTTTGCAACGCTGACGGTGCCGGCAGTGGCCGTGGAGGTGGGAACAGCGGCGGCATCCTCCCCCCTGGTCACAGCTCGAGCCAGGACGCCCGCGGAACCTCTCGGCTGTGCTCTCCCATGAGTCGGGATCGCAGCATCCCCTACCAGCCGCTCACCGCCTCCGGGAGCCGCTGGGCTTGTACACCGCAGCCCTTCCGGGACAGCAGCTGTGACTCCCCCCCAGTGCAGATTTCGGGACAGCTCTCTAGAAACTCGCTCTAAAGACGGAACCGCCACAGCACTCAAGTACGTATGAGATTCGCCCAGTTAATAAGGGGACTTGCTAAAAAAGTTGGCTTGCTGGGAAGCGTCGCTCCTGAAATTGACAACTTTGAGTGTGGGGTTCCCTCCCTGACCTTGCCGCCCGGCTCTGGCTTTGCTAGCCCAGCGGCCCGTAGGTTTTGATCTGAAACTTTTCCTCTGTAGTGGGCCCGCGGGGATCTCTGGAGCTCGTGGGATTCCTCCCCCACTCGAAGAGGCGAAAAGCCTCTAACAAAGAGGAGGACCGGGATTTGTGCTATAGCGGCTCCAGCGATGTAATTCAGGGTATTTCGGCTCTAGTTGTCATGGTAATGATGCTCTCGGCGGCGGCGGCGGCAGGGAGTTGCAGCTCCGGTGATGAACGGCAGTAATTTTCCTGCCTTTTAAGTAGGATTGAAAATAGGAGCTCTGGTGGGTCCAAGAAAATGTTCCTAATGGTGGCACCGAGCTGGTTCTCTGGAAGGAAGCTTGGGAGGGAAGGGCCTAGGCAGCCGCGGCCGGAGTTTGCAGAGGCACTCGGAGGACCTCAGGAAAGAGGGCGTAATTGTAGGAATGTGGCTTATTGTATTGAAATGAGCCTGGGGTTCCACTAGGCACGTCTGCCTGGCGTCGCTGACATGCCGGTTTACACTTTTCCCTTAGAAGGTAAATCGGGTGTAATTGGCGACTCCCGCGCGCTGACACGTGTGGGGACGGTGTCCCTCTCCTCCGGACCTTGGTTCGGTGTGGGAAAGGCATGCTTTACTTTTTCATTGACAGAACTCGCGCTTTTGGAGAAGTTGCTCCGAGTGTTTTACTCTTAGTAGAAAGGAAAGTTCTCGGTGGTGAGACGAAAGCGGTCATGCGAGCGCAGTCTGCGGAGACTGACTTCCAAAGGCACCTATCCAACCTGTTGGAAGCCTCGGGGCAGAGGCGAGGAAGAACGCATTTGTCCCTTGATTTCCCAAAACGTTCTTGGAGATTGCCTTTTATTTATTTATGCGTCCGGATTCTCCAGAGCGAAGAGCTGCGAGGAGTTAGTAATCAGAAATGTCGGGCTGTGATCCCAGGGCCTTGCGGTGCCGGGAGAGAAGTACAGGGAGCCGTCAGTCATTCCATCACGAGTCCAATGCCGGATCTCCTTTTCCCACGACGGCGAAATATTTTATAGAACCAAGCTGGGGAAAGTAAAAGCTGCCCAACGTGGCTAATGGGCACAATGAATGAAGTTACTTTATTCGAGTTATTTTAGCTGAACCAGATGCTCGCAGAGTTAGTATCAAAGGCTCCTTAGGCCACAGCAACCTCCACTCCCGCTCCACCCCCACGCCCGGCACCCACCCACCCCGTTCCCTGGGACCGTGCGCTCACAGAAATTCTTCCCCGCGGTTTGTCTCGTCTCCCTCGGTCTTTCTGAGAATCTCAGTCTTTCCCTTTCTGTCAGTCTCTCCTTCGCTGCTCTTGCCCCCGCCCAACCTCCGCCCCCGCTCCCCAGGGTTGGAAACTCCGCAGAGGAGCCCCGGTCACAATGGTGCGTTTCACGGTTTCCTCCACACACTTCACCACGGGGAGGGGAACATGGGGGTGTTCCTTTCGTCTGCCCACGAGAAAGAAAGGGGCTTTGACAGAGGTAGTTATTTCTTACTAATTTACAACCCCAAGGCTCTGTGCTCCTGGCCCCGGCGGCCGCAAGCCGGAGCGGCGGAACGTGTTTCCAGGCGCTGAGGCTTTGCCTAGGTAACCAGTCGTTTGTGGGGCGGAGAGAGCGGCGGGGCGCTGGGCTAGGCTGGAGGAAAGGTAGTGTGGGTCCCTCCCGCGAACGCTGGGCGCTCGAGGGGAACTCCTTCGTTGGGGAGAGGCGGTCCCCGCCCACCCGAGTTCAGAGGCCTCCCCTCAGAGAACGACTCCGCTTGAAAGGCCCTCGGGGAATACGGGACGGGATTGCGGGCACCCACTGAAGGGGCGGGTGGGGGATTGCTAGAGACCCCCATTGAAGATGCGGGGAGACAGGAAGCACACGCTACAGCCGTGGGAAGATCCGCTTCTACCCGCTCTACAGCGAGCGCAAGCTTTCCGTCGGAGCAGCTCTGGCTGGAGCTGGGGGTGGCAAGGTAATCCCCCATTTCCTGGCCGTCGAGGGTTTCCTGGGCCTGGGGACTCCGAGTCCCTTTCTCTCTTCCTGCAGGCAAGCCCCGGGCTCAGGGGCGCCAGGAGACGACCCTTATGGTCCCGCGCACCTCAGAGGTTTTTGGCTTGGTTTGATTTGGGGGGTTTTCGATACATGTTCCCACTCTTCGAGCTGCGCCCACCCCGGGCAAAGGGGGCGCTGTAGGCCGGAGTTTGGGGCACCTAGTTCCTTCCCTGAGGCCTGCTGAGCTGCGCTTTCAGCTACAAAGTTTAGCTGAGGCTGTGCGCTGAGACGCTGGTCCCGGAGCCGCGGTGGGCGCCCTCAGGAATGTGCCCCCTCTAGGCCGCTGGGTGGCCGGGAGTCTCCAAGCGGCCCACCCTCGAAGACACCGCCCTCTGGGTACAGGGGACCTGCCTTCGCCGGCCCCATCAGCTGCGAACGCCGTCCGCTTCGTCCCCTTGCTTCCAGCGCCAGGCTTCTCTTCGCTGTGCCCTTTTGTTTGCTTGACCCCTGGCCCTTGAAACTCGCGGCTAATAGAAGCGAAGCTCTATTAGCATTTAGAATGAAAAGCGCAGACTTTCTTAATTCCTTGGGGCATTCATGCATTCGTTCCGGACTTTGTGCATTTCCTATGCAACGTGTAAAATTTGTATTTGAGGGATGGGGGCGGGCGGAGTTGGAAAATGGCTTTTTTCCGCTGGTTAACACTCACTGACCCCCGTATTCCGGCGGAGCTCGTTCTTCAAGTGTTCTGCTTTCTTCGGTTTTCCTGACTTCGCAAGCTCGGAATCAATTGTGGGGGCAGAGAGATCAATTTCTGGGCGATAACAGGCTGCGCGTTTTTTAGCCTCGGTTCCAGTGCCACAAAATAGTGGTAGGCGCGGTGGGTTCGTACAACCTTTCCTCGGCTTCCCCAAGGCTGTGTGATGCTTTTTGCCCAGGGGGACCCCTGTACCATTAATCACCCTTAATTTTATGATAATTCTTTGTAATTAATGTAGCATTTCTAGAGGTTGCCAACCAATTCCCCCAGTCCCCAATGCGCCCAGCCCGGGTCGTAGTGACCCATCCTGGTCTCACTGTGACCTATGTCCTCTCTCCCTGTGCCTGTAGAACCCAGTGCGGAAGAGCGCAGCCCGGCAAGCCCGGGCCCTGAGCCTGGACCCTCAGCTGTGCCGGGTAGCACTGCCGGCGCTTCACCTCACCGGACGTCCGCTGCTCCTACACTCTCAGCCTCCGCTGGAGAGACCCCCAGCCCCACCATTCAGCGCGCAAGATACCCTCCAGGTATGTCCGAAGGCACGACCCTTTTCTCCTCCCTGGCCGAGGGAAGTGGGTGGGGGAACCACACACTCGGCGGGCAGCGTGGTCGACCTGTCCAGTGCCAGGACAGTGACTGCTGGCCGCGAATTTCACAACACAGGTGGCTTCCTCACGGGAAGCTCCTCTGTATACCACACCCTGTTGCTACTGAGTGGAGCAGCCAAATTAAATTAAGCTTGCATTGCTCAAAATTAATTTTCCTAAGAGAAATACAAATACACCAATAGATTAGGGTATTTTACACATTTTTATTTCATTTTTGCTCTTCTTTTATAGCCAGTGTACACATGTAAGAGTTATGGAATCACTTAGAGCAATACTGAGCATTTTCATTTATATAAAACCCAAATCATTTGGGTGCAGAAGTTTGGATGATTGAAGCTGGGAGGGAAGGAGAAAAGCATCTGAGCTGAAAACCAAAGAGTAAATTTGAGTTTGGCGAAAGAACAGATTGCACGTTTGGTTTGTACCACCTCTTTACAAATTTGTTAAAGGAATACTAGGTGCCAAGCCTGTGTGGGCACAATAGATAATGCAGATAAATAGAATACAATCCCAGCAAGCTCATCTTCTAGAGAGAAACCTCAGAAAGACACAAATAAGAGCAATAGGAAAGGACTGGCCGGAAAGAATGACAGAAAAGACTAAGGGAGAAATCCTAGAGGTGCTGAAGGGAGAAGGAGAATAGATGAAAGATCAGGCAGTGTTCTTTCTTTTAAATGATTAGTCTTTCATTTCATCCCAGCAACTGGACAGCAAGATAAGTAACTGGACTTCAAACTAGTGAGTGTATTTTTAAGGCCCTGCTTGTTAAAGAAAAGCTTGAACTGGCCTCTCCTCATCACTGCTTCTTCCAACAGGCCCTCATCACCTTTTTTCAAGTCAAGATTTCATCCCATACATGCATGACTCAATCAGATTTGGAAATGTGGGTAAGAGAAAGATGTCAAAGGAAATGTGAAGTACTCACTTCTCTATTAGTCACACCTTTTACACCATAGACTCCAAAGAGGCGTTAAGCACCTGGTTTTCCTTTGGCTCAGAAAAACCAACCACCAGAAACTGCCGTTTTTTTTTACCATTTATATTTAGCCATAAAGAAAGGAAAATAATTAGATAAATCATCCACAACATCTAATAATTCTCAGAGCCTTCTCACTCAGTTCAGTCTCTCTGAACAATAGTAAGCACACTAGATACCAGCCACTTTGGGGGCAACATAGTCAAACTGGCAGAGAAATCAAGTCTATTCAGAAACTGCTTTTTTCTTTATCAGGGGTACTAATTCTAGTGTCATAAGGAAATACCTATACTAACTTGCCTATTATAATAGTTATAAACTTATCACAAAACAGCCACTGATTCGTTTTATTAGTTAGAATTGGGATATATGTGTGTGTGTGTATATATATATATATATAGTGGGTGTTTTGTTGCAGCTGCTGATCTTTTTCTTTGCAGATGGTATAAACTCCCCCGAGTCCATTTCCTGGGCCTATGTCCCCACCTAGCTGACTGAAGTTATCAACAGGGGTCCAGTTTGTGCAGGCTGCTAGCCCTATTGGAGGATTGGGGAGGGGGTGGGAGAAAGCAACCACAACGTGTGTGGGCAGCCTCAATTGGCACTCATAAAATGTTAGAATGTCAACTCTCTCCCTTGGCCACTAAATCTCTCACAGGGTAGCTTTTTTTGACTAACTCAGGTTTACAAATCAGTATGTGTGCCTTGGGGGACCAATGGCCTCTTTTCCCCCAAATAAACCGCTGGCTTTCTCTTTGTCCTCCTAGGTTATTGCTGAGGAGGCCACTCCAGTTAATTTACAGGACTCAAAGCCTCTTTTTAAAAATATCTCTGAGCTTATGAGGAAAGACTTCAAGTTTCTCAAATCTGGTAGAGGACAGGGCAAGGGAAGGAAGATAGGTACAGAGGTCCACAGGAGGTCAGGTTTTGGCACCCCTTTGTCAAGAATTCAGGTTCCTTACTAGGGATGAAGTAAATAAGTGTGGGGCTTTGTGTCTGTGCTACCAGGAGGAGGACAGGATGACACTTCCTCTCTATTTCCCAGATTAGAGAACAGTGAACTCAGTGCTGCCTGTTGGCTAGAAAACAAGTGTTAACTTGCTTCTGAGAGACCCTTTTCTCGGTCCCTGCAGATATGCCCTGCGTCCAAGCCCAATATAGCCCTTCGCCTCCAGGTTCCAGTTATGCTGCGCAGACATACAGCTCGGAATACACCACGGAGATCATGAACCCCGACTACACCAAGCTGACCATGGACCTCGGCAGCACTGAGATCACGGCTACGGCCACCACGTCCCTGCCCAGCATCAGTACCTTCGTGGAGGGCTACTCGAGCAGCTACGAACTCAAGCCCTCCTGTGTGTACCAAATGCAGCGGCCCTTGATCAAAGTGGAGGAGGGGCGGGCGCCCAGCTACCACCACCATCACCACCACCACCACCACCACCACCACCATCACCAGCAGCAGCATCAGCAACCATCCATTCCTCCCGCCTCCAGCCCAGAGGACGAGGTGCTCCCCAGCACCTCCATGTACTTCAAACAGTCCCCACCGTCCACCCCCACCACGCCGGCCTTCCCCCCGCAGGCGGGGGCGCTATG
>NW_012114944.1:5456462-5504824 GCF_000951035.1 Colobus angolensis palliatus
GGCGAGGGCACGTGTGCAGTGTGCGGGGACGCTGCCGCTGGCCAAGAGAGCGGCCCCGCTGGCCTTCCCGCCTCTGGGCCTCACGCCCTCTCCTACCGCGTCCAGCCTGCTGGGCGAGAGTCCCAGCCTGCCGTCGCCGCCCAGCAGGAGCTCGTCGTCTGGCGAGGGCACGTGTGCAGTGTGCGGGGACAACGCCGCCTGCCAGCACTACGGCGTGCGCACCTGCGAGGGCTGCAAGGGCTTCTTCAAGGTGAGCGCTCGCCGTCTCCTCCCCTCCGCACCCAGACCCCTCACTGAAGGGAGCTTCTAAGTGGGTGTAGGAGCATCCTTGTTCTTCCCTGTTTGAGAGCTGTAATCTGTGCATCGTGCTTTATTGCAGCCCTTCCTAGCACCTTCACATCCATTTTCTCAGGGACTTTCTACTGAGGTCCATGTACAGCAGGCCACCCCAGACGGACTCCGGGGGGTCCGTGAACCTCCTGGCCGGACACTGCCCTATCAACATTTTTCTGGAGAGCTTTTAGCAGAGTCTTAAAAGGACCTGTGACTTCGAAAACGCAAAAACCTCATTGCTTTGTCTGTCCATCCAGGGTGTCTGAGGGGATAGGGTGTGCGTACCAAGCCCTGGACATTTGTGTCTCATTTAATCCTTACAGTAAGAGCTGGGGCTGTAGAGTCAGACACATCCAAGATTGAATTCTGGCCACTCACTAGCTATTTTTAGTAACAGTGTTTTAAAGGTAGATATTAATTATCCTTGTTTTGTAGATGAGGATGTTGAGGTTTGAAGAAGTTAATCAGCTGCCTCAGGACACACCTTCAGAGAAGGGAGATGGAGGCAGGGTACCAACCCATGTTTGTGTGACCCCAAAGTCCACTCCCTTTTCACAGTTCTGCAGCTCTGGGAGACAGGGACAACTGTCTTCTTCTGTGGAAAGAGGCAGCTCTTTCCAAAGAAGATAGAACTTGGGGTCTTGTGTCCTCTAGGAACCTTTCCCTACCTCTGTACCACATACGGTGCCAGATGTAGACATAGTTCATTCCCTCATAGGCCTAACGGAGAAATTTTCCAGTGGGAGGGCCATCAGCCTGCCCCATATTTTACCCACGAGGAAGCTGAGGCCTGGAGCGGTGAAGCCTTATGCAGGCTGTAAGCAGTGATTTAGCTGCCCATGAGATGTTTCCAGCTGATTTCCCCTGACTCCGGAATTCAGTGTTATTTCTGCCACTTAGGGAAAAGACCTTGCTCTTTTGCTGTGCTACCTTTTGCTATTGACTCCCAGACTTTATCAGACACTTACTTCTGTGCCATCCTTCTCACTCCCCACCCCACTGGCCATTATTTCAGTCATTTACAAACCCACACAAATTATTCCCTATCCTCTAGTGCTGGACAGGGTAGAGAGAAAGAGGAAGCGGGATGCTGATTGGGTAACTTGGATTTGGGAGGCCAATAGGATATATCTGTGAGCACACCAGAATTGGAGAGAGAAGATTCAAATAGAAGACCTTGATCTTCCACCTTCCAGTTGTATCATGCTTCCTTCTAGGCCTGTTTCCATATCAGTGAATAAAACTCAGAGAAGGGCTGTGTATTCAATGAGATGAAATATATATGAAAGTGCTTTATAATCTTTAAAGGGCTATACAAATAGTTCATTATTAAACAAAAGCTATAAAGTATTTGTAAAAATGCATATTTGTGGAGGGATATACATAGCAACAAGCAACAGTTATTTTTGATCTTCAGATACTAATCATATCACTACTTGAATTCTACAGATAAACGAGAAAATGTTTGTGGAAAGACTGCAATATGTTAAGTGCCATACAGATATTTGGGATTATGATGTTTTACATGCAGAATCTTGGTTATTTTATTTTATTTTATTTTTTAGCCACTGAGTTTAGCCATTTTTTGTCTTAACTACTCAAGCTTTATCAGAGCTACTTTCAAGTAACTGCATTCCTTTAGCAGATTTGATTTTTACAGGATTTCAGTGGAAAATGCTGAAGGACAGTGAAACTGGCAGCAGAAGGGGGAAAAGACAAAAACAAGAATTATGAATAATCTACAAATATAATTATCCCTAAATAATTGAGAGTTGACCAAAATACCAGAGTGGTAATACATTCTGAGTCTAGAAATGTCAATTAAGTGTTCCCCAACAGCTTCCCTTTTCTGCAGCAATCCCTTGAAAACAAATCTATACTTGAAAGGGTGGGGGCAAGATGGGGGAGAACCACCCCACAGATCTGTTAATTAAGGGAACCGGAGCAGGTTTTACCCAGTGGCTTTCTACCATTAAATTGAGTTCTTTAAAAATGTGACATGAAGTGCAGTTAATGATAGGAATTCAGTGATTGAACCATAACGATCTCTCCCTGTCCTTAAACTGTGCACACACACAAATGTAGGGAAGGCTTCAGGTTATTGGGAAAATGTATACCTGAAGCAAAATGCCATCAGCATTCAAATTGGCATACAGCCTGGAGGATGATGGCAAGAAATAGAGTGTTAGAAATTACTGCATGTTCAATGAAAGCTTTATTCAGGAAATACACGTTTCCTACCCTTACAGACTGCTAAGAATTTAAATGCTGGAACCTCAGAAGTATGCCTGTGTTTCAGAATTTTGCATTTTAAACTAAAATTACCTACTATGGCCGGGGAGACATGTCTTAGACTTGAGATAGGTTGCCTTTGTTACATTAAGTTTTATATAAGCAATCTAGAAACTATCCCCTAAAATGTAATTAAAAGGTAACAGGGTAAAACTGAAACATGGGGGTTGAGAATGACTGAGAGTAAAGGTTGAAAGCGAATCTAGATATTTGAACACAAAATAGATCACGAAGCCCAAGCTACCTGGATTTATTTTCTTTTTTTTTTTTAATGCAGCCCAGGCTTCCAAAATAAATTTCAACTTTCTGCTCTATTTGGAGTTGTATAGATCCAGGTAATTTCTGAATAGTTTCACCCTAAGTGGTAAAAATACATTCATTTGCGCAAATGTTTTCAATTTAAAAAGCAAGCATTTGTTTAAATTTGGAGGATGAAATATGTTTATTTCTCCATGTGTCATTTCCAAATTATATGGATTCTGAAAAATGCAACATTATTTTTCTATCCAAGCTTAAGTTTTATTATGTTTTTTACAATATGGTTATTGAGTCTGTCAATAGACATTTATGAAATGACCTATTAATAGGAATTTTCACTGAAAATATATGGCTCTCATATATCTTTCTTTGTCTCTTTTTTTTTTTTCTTTGTCTCTTGAGGTTTTTTCTTTTCTTCCTTGGATATAATAATGCTTTGTAATAACTACTTTTAAGATTTTGCTTTGAAAAATCAGGAATGGACTGTTTATCATATATGGTCTTTAAAGATAAAATAAGCTATACAGGTTGATTAAGTGAATTTTTTTGCATTAAAATATTATTTCCTATATGTTTTAATTAGAAAAATCCTGATTTTGCTTTTTATGATTTCATCTCTGTTGGGTAACAAAGCCAGTTACTGTGATATTTGACTTACAATAGTGATAGCAAACAAAGTACATCTCAGATAATTTTGATTTTATTTTAATAAGGTCAGCAATAATCAGGGGAGTGGAACAAGTAGAAAATTGTTCCCAAAGGGATATTAAAAGTGGAGATAATCTAATTCTCCAAGGTATGATATGTTGACCTGGTAATTTCAGATATGATTTTATCATTCAGAGTTGGGTGTCTCCTGAGACTTGCTTTAGAACAATCTGAGATGATTTTCATTGTCAGCAGCTAACACTAATAAAATTGTTTTTCCTGCAGGCTAGCGTGTTAGGAAATTAAATTTATCGAATTATACGAATTGCACTGTCGCTTTTCACATTGTAATTAAAATACATCTTGTCAGGTCCTACCTCTTTCCAGAAACTATCAGTTGACTATCTTGTATTATATTTTCTCAGAGAACAGTGCAGAAAAATGCAAAATATGTTTGCCTGGCAAATAAAAACTGCCCAGTAGACAAGAGACGTCGAAACCGATGTCAGTACTGTCGATTTCAGAAGTGTCTCAGTGTTGGAATGGTAAAAGAAGGTATGGATATAATACTTTTTACGCAGTTTGCTTATACATATTCTCAGAAATCACTGAAAAAAGTTAATATTTACATTGGGATGGTGACTTTTACTAGTTCCTTTTTCCTTCCAACATTTTATTTTTATCATATATATCTACATTTTAAAATGACTGAGGACTATTTATTCTAATTTCTCAAAATTAATAGAGGACTTGTATACATACATCTTTGTTCTATTTAAGAAGGAGACTTTTAGGGCTAATTCATTACCAAATGTAAATATGGGTGGCTTTTATGCTGCTTGTTTCAACTCTCATGAAATCATTGTGTGAATATTATTCCAAACTTATTACCACTTTTAAACGGTTGGTCTCATTAATGATTGCTCAACTGTAATGTGTTTTTATTCCTTTTTGTGATTTATGGTCATTCAGTCCATAATCTTTGAGGATTGTTTTCTTTGTCTCTTTTGGCATCAGTTGTCCGTACAGATAGTCTGAAAGGGAGGAGAGGTCGTCTGCCTTCCAAACCAAAGAGCCCATTACAACAGGAACCTTCTCAGCCCTCTCCACCTTCTCCTCCAATCTGCATGATGAATGCCCTTGTCCGAGCTTTAACAGACTCAACACCCAGAGATCTTGATTATTCCAGAGTAAGTTTTATGATTTCCTTCTTTCAAATGAATGATCAGGGTCTCTTATTTGTGGCTACTAGTAATAAGAGTTGATTGAATGATTTTGTATCTGGCATCATGTTAGACACTTTTCATACTTTTTCTATATTTCTCGCTTCATTTAGCATTCAATGCATCCATTGCACCAAATAATTTTTGCCTTATTGAATCTCTAAATGCCTTAACAAATGACCCTGACAGTGCTGCACCTGTCATACACATTGTTGCAGGATTCCTGGTGGTTGTGCCAATGAAAATCTGCACAGGCGAACTACAATTTGTAGATTTCTCTCATGATCTAGACAAAGTGACTACTGTTTTTTTTCATATTGTGCTCAAACCATCTGGGTGAGCCTCAAGTTATTCTTAAGCAGTTTATCCAATTGCATCAGCATTGATTGACCTGGTGCTTATTTAGAGGGATTAGACCATTGGTGGAGAGGAGCGAGCTCTGGCTGTGACATCAGATGTCAGGAGGACTCGGAAGAAATGCCACTTCTGCTGCTTCCTGCCTGTGTCACCTGGTTCCTGCTTTGGCTCTCTCCTGCCTACAGTGGAGATGATTACAATATTTAACCTCAGAGGGGTGTTCTGAACACCAGTCGCACAAGAATGATGGTTGTGAAAACGTTTTTAAGACCATAAATGATTGGTGTTGTTATAGTTAAGTCAACCAAAACATATCAACATTTTTATTTCCTATGGGATATAGTAAAATCCCATCAGTCTGAACCCTGCAAATTCCTCCAAATTTGGATAACACAGAGAAGAACCATGAGAAAGGATTTTCTGAGCAAATGAATAAACAGCTCTGTAAGGCAATTTCTTTAAAGGACTTAGAAAAGCAAAATTCTAGCAAAACAGGGTCTCAATGACTAGGGAAGGGAAGGAAAAAGATATCACAATTATTGAGCAGTTTCTATATGCTAGACATTGTGGTACATTATCTCATTTAATCCTTTAAACCACCATGAACTGTAGGCATCATTATCCCTCCTACTTGAAGAAAAAAACAAAACAAAACAAAAAACAACACCTTAGAAATACAGCTTGCACTCAGATAAAGAAATATCAGTCCAGAGGCCCCCAGTCGGTTGATCTGTCTTGGTAGCTACTACCAAACTGCCCTCTCCAGGTCTAATCAGTGTTTCAAGCTTCTGGCTGAATGACTGGCAAACAGTGTGTGTCCCTGCTATGTGCCCTTCTCTTAGGTTGCAGTGTTGATAGAAATGATTAGTGTACCTGCTGTGATCCTCTTTCCCTCTTCCCCACCCTCATTATAGGCTGCGAAGCCTCCTCTCTGCACCTGATCACAAAACATCATATGAGAAGCATGGTAGATCCTTAGCATCAAAGGTTGAGGACTCTTATTCTGATTATAAGTAGTGGCTCTTGACTACAATCAAGTCTCAAATAATAGTGTAAGAGAATAAAGCAGAATAATAAAACTAAGTTAACAGTTTAGGCTTCTTTGGAATCATGAGGGCCTAGATGAAAATCCCAACACTGTCATTTACTAGCTAAGTGACTTTGAGCAACCGATTACACCTTTTGATTGCTCAGTTTTTCATCTGTGTTGTGGGGTAATAGTAATATCTGCTTCCTGGGGTTGTTTGTGAAGATTAATTACAATTATACTTGTCAAAGCTGTAGTGCAGTGCCCTTATATGTTATTTCCTTGGCCAAACTTTCTTACTCTGCCATTTGTTGAATGTCCTAATAAGCACGAACACTACACATTAGGTATCATGCAGAACACTCTTGAGGTAAGTATTATGATCTCTGTTTCACAGATAAGGAAATTTAAACTGGGAGAAGCTAAAGCGCTGACTTGCCCAAGGTCACTGAACTAATATGCAGCAGAGACAGAATTAGGAGCCAAGTATATTAGGAGCCAAGTGTATTGAACCTAAAATCTGTGCTCCTAAATACCAGCCTTCATTGCCTCTCTACTTTCAGTGAGAGTAGGTGCTAGAAAAGTATGCAGGAATGAAGAGTTCTCCTCCCAGAAGCACCCTGGCCTCTCCATATGCAGTTCATCTGAATTAGTGAAGCTTCTTAGCACTGCCTAGGCTAAGGCTATAGCACGCAATCTGACATTCTTCCAGGGCATTTGAAAGCACAATAGATGGTCACTTCAGATAATTTAGGCCTCAAAAGTGATTTTTTGGCCCCAAATTATCCAATTATGAGTCTACATGGCCTAATTAGTCATTCAATGGCAAACCTTTCCCAGCACTTTGAGTTGTCCCAGCTGGGAACTGTCTCCACACTGAAAAATCAATCTAGTATGTTTGCTTGCCTCTGCACCATTCAGTCTGTTAGTCTAGAGTCATCATCCTCATCAACAAACATTTATCCAATTTAATTGTTAGCTTTGTCCAAAATAGCAGATTGACCATGCCAGAGTCTAGGTCACATTGGTACTACCTTTGGGGCCTGGCTCAATTTTGTAAAGCATATTTATTTTAATTGCATTATTTTGGAATCAGGTTGAACCTCATAACTTGGATTCCCCTGCTTTTAGATAGCATTACACAATTATCAAAAATTGGACCCAAATCAACTAAATTAAAAGACTTTTAAAAAATACAGTGAGTTTTCATCAAAAACTTGGATGAAAGCATAGGAGCATGCTGATCACATTTGCAAATGACAGAAAGCTGGGAGGGATCGCTAATATGATGGATGTCAGTATCAACATTCAGAGTGATCGCGACAGGTTGGAACAGGAAGGGCTGAAACCATCACAAAGAAAGTTAACAAAAATAAATGTGAAGCTCGGCATTTAGAATTTAAACAAATGGGAGAGCCTTGGCTTGTCAGTGGTTCATGTTAAGAAGATCTGGGGAGTTTATTCCATATACACTCAAAATGAACCAACAAAGAACGTGTGTGGTAGAAGGGAGGGATGCCACATTACCTTCAGCTGCAGTAGTAGAAGTATGGGACCAGACCCAAGTTGATGATGGTTGCATGGACTCTGTCCTGTCAGACTGTACTTCACAGACTGAGTTCAGTTCTAAGCTGGGATTTACTGTTTCTGGGAACTTGTAATGAATGACTGGGGAAATGGAAATATGTAGGCAGGAAGGGAAAAGATTTGGTGAAATTGGGTCACTCTTTTGCCCTGTGGCAAAAAGAACTATTCTCCCAAAGACAGATCTGGAGAGAGAAGGAGGGGGGCCTCTTCCCACTCACTTGTCTGATAACAAGTGTTGACCATAGTGGCTGCTGTGGAAGTGTGAGTTCATCAACACAAGGAGTAATTAAGGTAGTTTTAGTTTTAGCTTTTTGGGGAACCCCCATACTGTTTTCCATAATGGCTATACTAATTTACATTCTCATCAGCAGTATATGAGTGCTCCCCTTTCTCTGCATCCTCACCAGCATTTATTTTTTGTCTTTTTAATAATAATCATTCTAACTGGGATGAGATGATATGTCCTTGTGGTTTGGATTTGCATCTTCCTGTTGATTTGTGATGTTGAGCATTTTTAAACGTACTTGTTGGCTATTTCTATGTCTTGTTTTGAAAAATGTCTATTTAGGTTTTTTACCTATATTTTAAATAGATAATTTTTTTCTGCTATTGAGTTGAATTCCTTATATCTTCTGATTATTAATCCATTGTCGGATGGATAGTTTGCAAATATTTTCTCCCGTTCTGTAGTATTTCACTTTCTAAATTGTTTCCTTTGCTGACCCTCACATATATTCTTACATAATTTCACTAAGGCTCTAGGTCTGTGTGGTATTATTTATGGTTTGAGTAATTTTCTTAATACTGGCATTCACTGAAATTCAATTTTCATAATACCTTCCTTCTTAAAGTTTTACATATACAAATTCATAGAACTAGAGTGACCTTGAGATCATCTAATCCAAGTCTCATATTTTCAGCAAAGTAAATTACGGCTTAAAGGGGTTAACTGGCTTGCCTAATGTCGGTGACAGAGTAGAGGACAAAATGCAGATCTCATCACTCAAAGTAATATGTTTCTATTTGATCATACTGTCACTTCTATTTAATGACAATTTATTATATTTTTGAACATATAAACTTTATTAAATATTTTTTAATTACAATAATGGTAATATATTTCCATAGGTTTTTTTTTTTAAAAGGCAAACCATTTACAAGTGGATAAAATGAAAAACGAAAGTCTCTGTTTCATTTATAGCTGCCTGATCCCACTCCTTAGCAGCATTTTAGTGTGTATCCATAATTTATTACATTATAAATAAGAATTTTCCCTGCCAACTTTGAGAGTTGATTTGAGCCCTACAATTTATTAAAGATGCTAGCTTCCCCCAGTGAGTCAGGTCAATAGAGAAAGGAGGAAAAGTGTTGCCAGCCCAGTATGTTTTAATCTTCATGTATTAGCATGTGTTCCTTTAAGGTAGTAAGTGAGAAGTTTTCTCCATTTGTGGAAATGGGAGGTGGAGGGGTGTTGTTCCAAGTCACAGAGGAAATGAATGTTTTAGAGGCCAGAAAGAGCTCCTGAGTTCTGTGAAGCGTTCCTGGCTCTGGGACCTTCAGTTCTCCTTTGGGCCAAACTTCTCTCCCTCAAAAGTGAGCTCAGATCATTGTACATCAGTGCAGTCAAAACATGTCATGTTTGATTTGTCTCTCCTCAAAATGTTGCTATTCTCTGCACCACAGTTGCTTTTAATTTAGCCATACAAGTATGTATAGATACTGGGCTTGGCTTCAGAGCCTGCATAATTACTAATGAGAAAACATACTTAGTGTCCTCATTAGTTGATCATTTCAAGTATTTTTCAGCATACTAGGATGGTTTTCTGGTAATCAGTGCCACTTAATGGAGTAACAGACTTGCAAATACAAGAGATACTGCTCAGATAAAACCAGGCACCAGCAAATGGCATTTAAATGTGTTCACAAGATAGCCTATGAAACAATGTGGCTTAAGACACATTAGATCTACAAGGTAAACAGAATGAAGCTGCAAAAAGAGTGGTTTCATGAAGCATCTCAGAAGATCCTCTCAAATTGTTACCAATTCACTAGATGATTTCAGGCCAGTTCCTGCTCCTCTGTGGGCCACAGTTACCTGATCCAAATGGTAAAGAGATTAAGCTAAATTCATTCCCATTATCTCCTCCAGCCTTCTCATTCCCTGATATTCTGACCATAATATTAATACCTGCTGTAGTTCCACTATGAATACAAGTCAGCATTTCCTAAAACATGGTGCCCAGACTGCTGCTACCAGAAAGAGCTGGGATGTTTGCTTTAAAATGCAGATTCCCAGGCCACACCCACTCAGACATACTGAATTAGGACTGGGAAGAAGGAGGAGCAGGCAAAAATCTGTATTTTAAAAAGTGCCATTGGATGATTCTTTGGCACACTAAGGTTTGAGAACCATCGATATAGTTTATAATAACAACTCCATTTTACCTTGAATTTTCCAGCTTTTCATGGGATTGAGAAGGGATGAGCAATAGAGATATAAATTTTCCTGAAAGCAATTAATTCATTTAACAAATATTTGTTGAATGGCTGCTAGGTAGTAGGCACTGTTCCAGGGCAATGGACACATTGCTGAACAAGACAAAGCCTTTATCCACATGAACCTTACATACCAGTAAAGGAGAAAAAGAGTAAACAAATATACAATTGCAGTGATGTCATTGTGGGAGGAGAGATGTCTTTTGCTTTTTGCTTTTTGGAGTGGGGGGCATAGAGTTAGATCAGAAAAGAAAAAATTGGGGGGAAAATATGTTCATTGCCAATTGTTTTCATTGCCAATTTTTAAAATGTCAGTTTTTAAAGTGTAAGAACCTAAGAATATGTATACATAGTTTGACTTATACAATGATCACATCTAAAATTTTTAGAGCTATAGTCGAGAAAAGTAGCATTTTAGGGGGAGAAAAACGTGTCCTTAGCGTAGTCTACATACTTAGCCAGGGCTGAAAGTGAGATCGAGTAAACATTAGATTCCACTCTGCTATTAAAGCCTCACATCACTAATTTCTGAGGGGTGGTGTTTTCCATGAGTCTCACTTAATTTCCACACAAATATCTCATTTGGGGCCTGGGCTATTGCTGAAGTCTGGCTTGTATAGCTGCATTACTGCCATATGAAACACGCAGACCCATTTTAGTTTAAATAATATCCATTGCTGTTGTTTGCAGTTCTAGACTCTCATTCTAGGTGCTTCAGAGAAACCTTCCTTAGGCATTGGCTGTCAGTAAATGTAATACCGTGTCTTTGACTAGTGAGAAAGCCAGAGTTCTGACAGATCAAAATAACGCCTATAAGATGAAAAAAAAAAAAAAATTAGTATAAACAGGAAAAAAGTTCATTTAAAAAAATCTTTTTGCATTTGACCTATGTTCGATTGGCATGATCAGTATGCAAATATTTCTAGATTTTCCTTGTCAAACCCCAAACCTACTTAGCCTAGAGACAGAGCAATCAATGTAGGGCAGCAGAGTTGCAGAGCTGGGGGTCCAGTCCTTCCAACTCTAGGACCAGTATTCATTGTTTGAGGTTTTTCTAAACTGGTAGGCCAGGCAGAGAAAAAATCTAAAATGTTTTGTTCCATTCCTTTAAATCTTATGTCCAACAGAGGAGATTTTTCTTTTCCTCCAGCATTGGATGCTGACCCTCCAGTCAGCCCCAAGTTACTGGTGGCTCAGGCTGAATTCACTTTGGCTCCAAAATTCTGAGACTTGGATCAAAACCACTGCAGGTGAACCCTAGAGGATCTGGCTGGAGTCTGGCAGGCCCGGCTGGCTGGCTTTCCTTCTTGCTGGGCTCCATCGGAGAAAAGTACACACACAGGGTGGGCAGGGACTTCACTTCCCTGTGTGCAGGAGGCATGAAATGTGAGCCCAGCAGGGGCAGAAGCCTGCAGAAGACCCTGGGTGAAAGCTACATGCTCTGGTGGATTCTGAACAAATATTGGAAGCAGAGAGATTGTTGAGTTGTGAGCCACGGATTCAGGGGAGTCAGTGCAGGAGGTAGCTGTCAGATCCATTCTCAGGGGAAATTATTCATTCTTTAGTATTTTTCTCTCCATTTAACCCACTGTTTTAAAACAAAATAATGCTGCATTAGTGTCACGTTCTGGGCAATAACATCATACCTGGTGTGATTTAGCAATATTTAGAATCATTTAATGCAAGAGCCAGAAGGAATCTTAGGGATCAGCTAGTCCACTTATTCCTGTTCCAGAGGCTGAAACTGACTCAGAGCAGTTAAGTGACTTGTCTAGAACTGCACAGCAAGTCAGTGCAGAGCCTAGACGGGGACCCCATGACATGCTGCTTGGTCCAACATACTTTCCTTTACTCCCACTCATTGGGGAGTTTCACAAGTAGCTCCCTCAGCTTTTGAAAGGGAGGATCTGCCCTGAATTTCATTCTGCTCTTGGAGAGCCTGTGGAATTATTAAATAGATTCATAAATAAGGAGAAAATAAAAAAGAGAAAAGTTAATTCCTTTTTCCCCACTCTCTTCCAGTTAAGAGTCAGTGTGCCAGCTGGGCACGGTGGCTCACGCCTGTAATCCCAGCACTTTGGGAGGCCGAGGCAGGTGGATCACAAGGTCAAGAGATCGAGACCATCCTGTCCAACATGGTGAAACCCTGTCTCTACTAAAAATACAAAAATTAGCTGGGCATGGTGGCGCAAACCTGTAGTCCCAGCTACTTGGGAGGCTGAGGCAGGAGAATCGCTTGAACCCGGGAGGTAGAGGTTGCAGTGAGCCAAAATCATGCCACTGTACTTCAGCCTGGCAACAGAGCAAGACTCTGGCTCAAAAACAAAAAAAAACAAAAAAACAAAAAAAAGAGTCTGTGTGCCAGGAGGTAGTGGGAAGTGTCTATGACATAGGATCGTGCCGCCATGCTTCCTTCTCCTGGACTTTGCTCCCATGTTCTAGCACAACAGAATATTCAGGACTTCACGGAATCCCAGGCACTGTGTAGGACTGTTGGGAATAGAGGAGCCACGACTCTAAACTGGACCGGATGTTATAGGATCTTAGAACATCAGGGCTGAAAATCAAAAACTTTCTACTTCAGCCCATTCCATTTCATAAATATGGAAGCTGAAGAATGGTGATTATTTCAGACATCATAACTGCTATCAATATCATCACTGTCATTTGTTAATCACGTACTATATATCAGGCCCTTCACATATGTTATCACATTTAATCATCACAACAAAATTTTGAGGAAGGCCAGGCATGGTACACCTGGTAATCCCAGTAGAGATTGTAGGGAGGCGCAGCCAGGCGGATCGCTTAAGCCCAGGAGTTCAAGACCAGCTTAGGCAATGTAGTGAGACACTGCCTTTACAAAAAATAAAAATAAAAAAAATTAGATGGGCATGGTGGTTCCTGACTGTAGTCCCGGCTACTCAAGAGGCTGAGGTGGGAGGATCGCTCGAGCTGGGGAAGTCGAGGCTGTAGTGAGCCATGATCACACCACTGCACTCCAGCCTGGGCAACAGAGCAAGACTCAAAAACAATTTTTTTTTGAGGAAGGTATCCCCATTTTACAGAGTAGAAAACTGAGGTTCAGAACAGTAAAATGATGCTACATTATTTCACATATTAGGGGCCAGAACAAAATTGAGATTAAAGTAGCTGTACTCCCTGATTTTTTCTCTTTTTTTAGTTATTTAATACTGCTTCTTGGGAAAACACAAAGAAAAAAAGACCCAATTAAATAAGCATCTCATTGCTTCTCACCTAGGTAGCTCCACAGTAAGCACCTAGTTGCTTATTAGCTGTTTCTTCTCCAACCAGGTTAGGGTATTACAGCAAACCTAAGCACTCTTCTGACTATTCTTTCATTGAAAAAATATTCAACAATTATTTATTGAGGTATAATTATGTGCCAATCACTCTACTGTTGACAGAAACATAGGACCAATGAATACATACCTGGAGAGCTCCAGTGAGAGTAAAGCAAAACGCTTTTTAAAGATTTCATAGGCCAGACGCGGTGGCTCATGCCTGTAATCCCGACATGTCAGGAGGCCAAGGTGGGTGGATCACTTGAGGTCAGGTGTTTGAGACCAACTTGGCCAACATGGTGAAGCCCTGTCTCTACTAAAAATACAAAAATTAGCCAGGCATGGTAGCATGTGCCTATAGTCCCAGCTACTCGGGAGGCTGAGGCACTGAATCACTTGAACCCAGGAGGTGGAGGTTTCAGTGAGCCAACATCACACCACTGTACTCCAGCCTGGGCAACAGAGCAAGGTACCATCTCGGGAAAAAAAAAAAAAAAAGATTTCATAAACGATCCCACCAGCTAGTAACATCAGACATACTTAACAGCTAGGAGGGGTAAAACTTGAAATCATAGGGTCAGCATAAGTCCTGGCTGTAGCACTGTTGGTTGTGTAACTTGAGAAAATCTCTTAGCTTCTCTGAGCCTCAGTTTTCTCATCTATAAAATAAAGATTAAAATCCTTACCCCATGAGGATCAGTTCAGAAAAGGAATGCAAAATGATGCACAGCCATGTTAATGTGTAGGAAATGATGTGCCTATTTACGTGTTTCTGTGTATCTTAAATCTCTGTGTTGTTGGCTGTCCCTTGATTAGTATCTTGCTGTATCAGTCTTCCTGTCTGCAGCAGAAAAGTCTTTCTTCCCGTGATTCAAGAAAAACTCTGGTTCTACCAGAATTTCTGAAAGCTGGGTGAAGACTTTATTCCTACTTATATCTTTCTGCTCTTTGGACTCTCTAGATCCATGCTGTCCAATAGACCTCCCCTCAGTGATGGAAATGTTCTATCCCACATTTGGCCACTGAACACTTGAAGTATGGCTAACATGACTGAGGAACTGAATTTTTAATTTCATTTAATTTTTATTAACTTAAATAGCCACAGTCCTGAGTCTGATGGCACACAGCTGCCTGGGTTCTGCCAAAGAGACCTTTTCTTCCACCACTTCCTGGTTTGTTTTATCTCACAGAAATCCATCAACAGCAAGCAAAAATCATTCTTTCTCTTGTTGATTATTTCTGCGATTCCCAGACTTTACTGTATATGAGAATCACCTGGAGATCTTGATTAGACAGTTTGGTGGGCCAGGCATTGGTGCCTCATGCCTGTAATCCCGGTACTTCGGGAGGCTGAGACAGAAGAATTGCTTGAGTCTAGGAAATCAAGACCAACCTGAGCAACACAGTGATACTCATCCCCAACCCACGCCACCATTTCTACAAAAAAAAATTTTTTTTTTAATGTTTGCTGTGTCTACCCCCAGAGTTTCTAATTCAGTAGGTCTGTGGTAGGGCCTGAGATTGTCACTTTTTGTTTGTTTGTTTGTTTTGAGACAGAGTCTCGTCTTGTCACCCATGCTGGAGTGCAATGGCACAATCTTGGCTCACTGCAACCTCCACCTTCCAGGTTCAAGCGATTCTCATGCCTCAGCCTCCTGAGTAGCTGGGATTACAGGGACATGCCACCACATCCAGCTAATTTTCATATTTTTAGTGGAGATGGGGTTTCGCCATGTTGGCCAGGCTGGTCTCGAACTCCTGACCTCAGGTGATTCACTCCCACCCCCCGCCCCAGCCTCCCAAAGTGGTAGAATTACAGGCATGAGCCACCACACCAGGCCGAAATTGTCATTTCTAACACATTCCTGGGTATTGCTGATGCTGCCAGTCTGGAGACCACACTTTGAGAACCACTGGGTTAATTTAGTATCTCATGGGGAGACAGCTGTGCCATAGTGAAATGAGCAGACCCTGGAGATCTACTTGGACACAAACTCCTGGGGCAGTAGTTCTCAACTGAGCTACTCTGCTTTGGAGTCACCTGGGGAGCTTTAAAAATTCTTGACCCCTAGGCTCCACCCCAGACCAATTAAATGAGAATCTCTAGGCACAGGACCCAGATAAGAGTTGTTTCCTTCAAGCTCCCCAGGTGATTGTACTGCACAGTCAAGGGTGAAAACCACTTTGCTAATTCGACTTAAGCAAATTTCCTTGTCTATTAAGTGATAACAATAAAATTTGCTGTATTTGTATCACAGGGCCATTGTGAAAATCACATGAGACTATGAATATGAAGGGGTTTTATAAACTGTGACACCTAAAAGTAAGAATTTAGGCATTGATGGTCTTGGAAGGGCCTGTTTGCAAATGATACCATTATCCCCACTGAAGCAAGATAATGCTGCTCTCTCTGGTTTGCATTCTAGTACTGTCCCACTGACCAGGCTGCTGCAGGCACAGATGCTGAGCACGTGCAACAATTCTACAACCTCCTGACAGCCTCCATTGATGTATCCAGAAGCTGGGCAGAAAAGATTCCGGGATTTACTGATCTCCCCAAAGAAGATCAGACATTACTTATTGAATCAGCCTTTTTGGAGCTGTTTGTCCTCAGACTTTCCATCAGGTAATTACTACTATTTTATCTTCAGTCTGCTTCCTTAGAAGAAGCCTGAAACCTTCTGTGTTTGTAACTGAATCACTGGTGAAACGTTTTCTCAAGAAGCAAATGTGAAATATGATCAGGCACTAAAAAAACTGAGCAACAAGTCATGGAGGGAGCACTAGGCTTGCTGCCAGAACCCCTGGGTTCTAGTCCCAGTTCTAATGTGAACTTGCTGTCACACCCTGAGCAGGTCACTTGCCTGACTGGAAGTTCAAATCCCTCCTTTTTAAAAGGAAGAGGTTGGATTTGATGATCTCTTGAGGTCCCTTGCAGCCCCAACACTCTATGATTCTGGAAAGATCCTCATGGTGCGCAAGCTATTTCCTGGGAGCAAGTGTTTGCTTTGGAACATTGTATTTACCTCGTAGGTTTCTGTTTAACAAGTTACTATTCTAGCACACCTGATGGGGCCCTAAAGAGTTCCCACACGTTCTCAACCCCCAGTTTTATTCCAAAAGAACACTCTTAGATAGAAAGATTTAGTCCATCCTATCATAGTCAGTGACACCAAACACAAAAAGGGAAAGTGATTTTTCAAAAACATAGAACCTTGGAAGCTCCTCTAGTAAGTTCTACGTGTAGATTTTTTAAACTTTATTTTATTATTGTTTTTATTCACAAATAGCCTGTTTAACTCCATCTTCCTTGCTTCCTTTCAGTTATATATTTTTAGGAGATGATACTGACTTTTTACCAAATATCAGAAAAATCCATCTTTCCCCTCTTTCTCTTTCCTGCCATCCCCACCCCAATTTCATATCATTACCAGAAACTCCTGTTTAATTTTTACAGTGCAGATTGCCAGGCCTCATTGCCATCTATTTTGGTTTGGTAGACTGTGGGAGAAGTCCAGAAGTCTGCATTTTTAACTCATGCTTTAATGATTCTGATGCCATCAGATTCTGATGTCATCAGGGTTCATGTTTTATACTCTGAGACTGAATCATTCTATCCTGTGTATGCCTTCTGTGACAGGATCAGTAGGAGAGATGGGGTGGAGTTACAACTAGAGTGCCAGTAATAGCTTAATTTTGTAGCCAATCTAGTGTACATCAGAGCTGAGCCAGCAATGTGGCTGTCATCTATTAGACATGCAACAAAGGATTAAGTAGACTGTAAGCTCCATGCAAGCAGGTGCCATGTATGTCCTGTTCACCATGTTTTCTCCCAGTATCTGGCTCCAGGAATAACACATGCTTCAACACATGCAAGTAGACACTTGGCTGAGTGAAGGAATGAATGAAGCTGTTCATCCAAGAAGCAACACGAGATTATTTGACTTGTGAATACAACAGGCCAAGATAGATAAATATGTGGCAAGAGATTTGAAAGTTAAAGGAAATCTAAAATTAAAGGAAGAACCACATATAATTCAGCCCATTACTTGTTATACCCAATTCTTGTTGAACCGTCCTATGTACTGGGCACCATGCATGGGCTTTCAAATCCTTTCTTTTATTTAATTCCCTCAACATTCTTAGGAGGTAGCAATTAGAATTGTGTTATAAATAAGGAAAAAGAAGTCCAGAGAGATTTAAGGAGCACCCAAAGCCACACCCCTAAATTGTGATGTCCACATGGAAGTTCCAAGGCACCTTTCATGAAAGAAAAATGAGATGATGATGGACATAACGTAAACTATCAGGACAGATTTTAAAATAGCCCTCCGCAGCCCCAATGTTAAAAGCAGAGAAAGTAATACAAAATAAGGACTTGTTTTATGTTAGGCCACCCTTTAATTTGTGATAGACTTCTGGCACTTACAGGGACTTGGTTTTTGTTTTGTTTTGTTTTGTTTTGAGACAAAGTCCCACTCTGTCACCCCGGCTGGAGTGCAGTGGCATGATCTTGGCTCAATGCAACCTCCACCTCCCGGGTTCAAGTGATCCTCCTGCCTCAGGCTCCTGAGTAGCTGGGACTACAGGTGCATGCCACCAAGCCTGGCTAATTTTTGTGTTTTTAGCAAAAACAGGGTTTCACTATGTTGCCCAGGCTGGTCTCGAACTCCTGACCTCAGATGGTCCGCCCACCTTGGCCTCCCAAAGGGCTGAGATTACAGGTGTGAGGCATCGCACCTGGCCAGGGACTTGGTATTTTTAAGGTCTGCACAATGGAATTGTAGTATCTAGCCTCAGGCCTTGGTAGTTTTTTAACATTTAAGAAAATCAAGGACAAGCCCTGTCTTAGGAGCCCTGGAGGGAACAGTCTCATGTTCATTGCTGAGAGAGGGGTGCACTGGGCTTCACCTCTGTAACCCATGAGTGCCTGCTCGCCCATGTCCTGTTCCTAGGAAAGCCAGTAATTGATTCTACTAATAAGACAGCAGGTGCCACAGCCCATATCTTCCCCTGGGCTGATGTTCACTAAAGACATTAGCATAGACAAGTGGTGCTAGTTGTTTATCCCGGAGAACATAGTCTTATTCATTGCGGGTATCTGGGCATGCTTCATAGCACCACACTGGGGTCCTAATGCTGCCCCATGGCTGTCTGGGTGCCTGTGTGTCGTGATGTTATCATGTTGGACAGACTGGACAGACCTGTTTAATGTTTCTCTTTCTCTCACCTCCCAGGTCAAACACTGCTGAAGATAAGTTTGTGTTCTGCAATGGACTTGTCCTGCATCGACTTCAGTGCCTTCGTGGATTTGGGGAGTGGCTCGACTCTATTAAAGACTTTTCCTTAAATTTGCAGAGCCTGAACCTTGATATCCAAGCCTTAGCCTGCCTGTCAGCATTGAGCATGATCACAGGTAAGCACCACCTTGCCAAAACCACATCCTCATTTCTCTCCTTCCCTTTGTTATGGTGGGCCTTGACCACCACACACACCAGAAAAGTGGGAAAATAACTACCATTTTTTCTGAAATCTGTTAAGTTTAACCTAGTTTAAGCAAAGAAACATGCATCTGTAATTTGTTGTCATAAACTTCTAGGAAAGAGAATCCATAGTCTATTGAATTGTCATTGTCAATAAGCCCAATATATGAAAATCTAACTTCCTACCAGAGATCTGTGGACAGTGGGACTAGCTGCTTCAGGGTTTGTTTGTTTTGATACAGGGTCTTGCTCTGTCACCCAGGCTGGAGAGCAGTGGTGTGATCATGGCCTAGTGTAGCCTCGACCTCCTGAGCTCAAGTGATCCTCTCACCTCAGCCTCCTGAGTAGCTGGGACCATAGGCACACGCCACCACACGTTTGGCTGTTTTGTAGCCCTGTTTCACCCTGTTGCCCAGACTGGTTCAGAGTTCTTTTTACAAAGCCTTTCCTAGGAAGATTACCTTACCCAGCCCACTCCTGTGGAGCAGAGGTGATGAGGTTTCCCCTGTCCCCAATTCTTGGCTAGTGACCTAAAGTAAAACCAAAACACTATAGACATATCAAATACAACTTGATTTAATAACTTCGATTGGCAAAGGACTGAGAAAAAGCAAAAATGGCTCAACACAGCAGTTTTTATTTTTATTTTTAAAATTTTATTATCATTATTTTTGAGATGGAGTCTCGCTCTGTCACCCAGGCTGGAGTGCAATGATGTGATCTTGGTTTAGTGCAGCCTCTGCCTCCTGGGTCCAAGCAACTCTCCTGTCTCACCCTCCTGAGTAGCTGGGATTACAGGTACCTGCCACCACACCCGGCTAATTTTTGTATCTTTAGTAGAGATGGGGTTTCATCATGCAGGCCAAGCTGGTCTCGAACTTCTGACCTCAAATGATCCACCCGCCTTGGCCCCCCAAAGTGCTGGGATTCCTGGCATGATCCACCACACCCGGCCAACTGAGCAGTTTTTTAACCACAAGCATAAGACATATTTGATTTATGCCTGTCTCCCTCTATAGATCTCTCTCTTTCTATCTTTTGGGAGATAAAGGATCCCAAGGTGGGGTGGGATGGAGAAAGGCGCATGTTGGGCAAGGGAAAGAATATCATCTCCCCGTGGCCATGGAGGCCCTTGCCCCAGCTCCCTTTGCCCTGGGGAAGAGTTTCCTGTTAGACCTCATTCTTTCCGGTCAGACTGGGGCCTGGAGAGGTGGTGACAGAGGGTGGGGGCTCCAGAAGTGGCCAAATGAGGGGCTCATCCTTGTCCTTTTGGTCAGACACAAGCACAGACTTGGCTGTTGAACTGAGAGTTCAAGTTCAGAATAATATGCTCTTGGCTATAGAAAACATGTTTCTCAGGCAGGTGGTGAGTTTCCAGAGCATCAGATGCATCCTCTGGTACAGATGGCCCGTTCTTTCTGTTTCACTGGAAATGTGCATTGGTTTGCCCAAGCATTGTTCACTTGCATTTCTTGGGATATCTCCTATTAGCTAAAGTTAGATGCATCTGTGCCTTAAGAGGCTAGGCTGGTTCATCATTTGATGGTTGACATGCAGGCAAAGACAAGCAAATGGTATGGCTGCAGTGAGGACTCAGACACTAGCCATTCCTTCAGTATTCCAAATGGAAACTGACTTCCTCTTGGTCTTTGGTCCAGGATGAGAAACTCACTTTTTTTTTTAAATGGGGCTGCTAGACTTCCAAGAGAGCCATTAACGAAACAAAAACCAAGGCAGTCTCAAAGAGTATGGATTCCATTTGGAGGGCTTTCAAATGGCATACTGGAGCATCTGAAGAAAATAAACAGATTTAAGGCACAAGCATATTACTTCATCAGGACTGGAAGGAAACTGGTTCAAGGCTGCCTTTGAACTAAAGCTCTTTAGTTCAATTTCAAAACCATTCAGTAATTCCTAAGTCAGTTAAACATTCAAAACTAGAAAGTATGGAGTTTAGTTCATTTTAAAAAGACAAAAACAAAAGTCTAGATCCAGCTTTGGATTCCTGCAAGTAAAAGCAGTACATTGCTTCATCTCTATGGGAACAAGTGTTGAGCCTAGTTAATCAGCAGATATTCACTGACCTAGGCACTGTGCTGCATGTCGTTGGGTTTTCAGAGATGATCACACACATCCCTAGAGAAGATAGGCATGCAAAGTACTACAGTTGATGCAGGGTGTTGAGTGCTACTATGGAGACAAGGGAGTGAGTTTCAAGTGCCCAGAGATAGCAGGTGGGGGTGGTCTTCTCAGAAGAGATCACAGGAGCTGGTCCTTTGTAAATGCAGAGGATGTCTCCAAGCTAAAATGGAACAAGTGCGAATCCAGGCATAAATAAACATTTGCCAAAAGCCATTGAAAATATGGCTAAGTTTCAGAAAGGAAACAACTGAAAATTGGAGTGGCAGGAGATATGACTGTTCTGATAGGTCAGGATGAGGCGAGACATGAAGAACCTTCCACGCCTAGGTGAGGAGAGCAGAGTTTATCTTGAGCACAACGAGGATCCACAGGTTTTGTCCAAAGGAGCCTGATGGTCAGGTTTGCATTTTAGAAAGATTTACCCTGTCAGTGCATTTTGGGCACAGATTAGAGTGAGAAAGAATCTAAGAGGAAAAAGGTCAGTCCAGGTGTGAGAGCCATGATTCAAGAGGATGGCCCATCCCTGAAAGGCCATATCTTTGTTTCACTTTTTAAATGGAAATTGACAAATATCTAAGAGGCCAGGATGTGTGGGTGCCAGAAAGACCCAACCTGGAGAGACTGGGCAGTTCAGTACAGAGAATATAGAGTAGAAATTAGGAGAAGGGTGGTGCTGGTCCTCTTTCTTCATTCCATTTGTTCTGTGCCCTGCAGTTACAGCTGCTCAGCCCGCTGCCCATTTATGTGGAGATTGGCCCGGGGAGGAGGCAGTTTGGCATGGCAGAAATAGCATGGAGTTTGGAATTGAGCACACCCAGATTTTAATCTTCAGTCCTGTGTTTAATAAATAGGTGCTATTGGGGAACACATTTCAGTTCTCTGAAATTCAGTTTCCCCATTTGTAAAATGGGGATAGCCATGTCTATTTCATAGGGCAGTAGTGAGAATTACAGAAAATTCAGTTGGTGATGTAACCAAACTGGATTCAGGATAGGCAACTCTGAATTCACCTATGGTCCCCCTTGGAGTGATAGTGACAGAGTCCAAGTTAGGCATATGCCTTCTCCTGCCCCTTGGAAGCATCAAACTCAGTGGCATGAGGAAACAGGTGGTGGCTTTAGAAGGCGGTATGTTTGGTGACAGTCTCCTTGGATGCTTGAGAGAGAGGCTTAAAGGAGGACAGTGATATTAAACTAATTAAGCTGCACATAACAAGCACTTATAATAGGCCAAGTGAACTACAGTGGTGTCTTTGGGCCTTCCCGAGCGGGTAGCTCCCTTTCCTGCCTCATTCCTGCTGTGGTTTTAGCCCACAACAAAAATAAGCCCTCTTCTCTCATTTCTGTACCTTACAACACTCTTTGTGACTTACTGGTTGGAAGTGGGTTTGATAAGTGTGAAAATATCAGGAAATGGCAGAAAAGGCAATGCTTGGGAAACAGTGTGCATTGCTGTGGATATTAATTTTCATTTGAATATGAGCTGCCATGGATCTTGACTTCTGAATAAGCTTCGTTGATCATAAAGGGTGATTGTGGAGTAACAGCTGGGCTATTTACATTACAGATTCATCCCAAAATTGTCTTTTCTTAAACCACAGAGGAGAGCTCATGAAAAGGAAATGGCATCTTAGAAGTTTAACTAGGCTTGCTTCCAGGAAAAGTATTAAGAATCTGGACAGTATTGGTGGTTTGCACAAACATGGCTTTTTTTTCTGATTCTTTTTTTCTTTGTCCTCCTCCTCTCTCTGTACCCCCTCATGAAAAACTAGGCGGTGAAGTGGGGCAGGAAATGGTTTCATTCAGATCACTCTCCTTTCCTGCAGTAAATAGGGGGTTCCCCACAGTGGTTGGTTTTCAAACGTTTTTCAGGTTCCCTGTTTATCTACCCCAACCATTACCCTTTGCCAGTGCTGCATCTCTGAAGTAATGCAAGTGCTTTGAATCTGATGGAATACCAATGAGTTAATATCTGGTTGCAGTTAATAATGTTTCATAAATAAGAAGCCCCCCTGCCAAACAAAGTTAGTGTGGAATTACCATTTTATAAATATCCACTCATTAAATAAGCATAAGGGCCTACTATGTACCAAGCATTGTGACAGTCTCTAGGGATGCAAAGATGAGCCAGGCATGCATTTGGCTGTCAAGAAGTGGGTAGTCTAGTAGGAAGTCATAGATTATGATATATGAACTTGATGTATAGCGATTAGTGCTCAGGTCCTGAAAAGGCACAGAGGCAGTGCGGGGTAAGTCCAGATTACTGCTAACTTTTTTGAGGTGAAGGAAGGTAGAAGTGTTGGTCATGAATGACTTCTCAAAGAGGTAGCATCTAGACATGAGAAGACATAAAGAACATTCCAGATGAAGGAAAGAGAACCGCAAGGGCATGGCAGTTGAATGCCTTAGTACAGTTTAGGGTTAAAACAATTACAGTGGAGTTGCATTGTGCATATATTAAAATCACATATATGATCCAGGTAGAAAGAGGAGAAAAATTAAGAGTGCAGGCTATTGCATTCGATGACTGTATGTCCTGGAATGAGCATGACAGAGAAGATATGAATCCACTGGAAGTCATGGTTTCTCTGCCTCTGGTGATGAGTGCTGAAAGCATGTCTTGTGCTTTTGGGAAAGTTAAAGGATTTTCAGGGATAAAACTCATTCTATGTGATATTTACCTTCTGGCCTGAGGTGATGACCTAACCTCAGAGCACAGTGCTTTTCCTGTAGAGAAATAGGGGAAATCAGATTGGAAAGGTAGTTTTGAAGCAGATGGCAGAGGGAATCTCAAGTGCTCAAATGCCATTTTGTTGTTCCCCATGACTTTCTTTTCCCTACTCAGGTCATCTGTCAGGTGAGAAAATGACTCCTTTCTCTTCTGACTGTAGTCTTTTTCCTGGTTTTATTGAAACATGACCTCTAAGACTGAGAAGGAGGAAGGAGGGCAGAACCAGGGCAGAAAGTAGTGAAACAGTGACACAGCAGGACGAGACAGGTGGCTGAGGGTGCCACACCCTCCACCATCTGTCTTTCCAGAGCTCCAGTGCTCACTGTAAATGGTTACCTGGTTACTCCTGCTTTTGCATCAAATAAAGCCGTCAGCTACATTGCAAGGAAAACTAAGTGTAAAACTTAGCAGGACAAAATGGTTAAAAACAAAAAAGGTGGGAGAGGGGAGAGGCCACAGGATTTAGAGACCGGAGATCTGAGTTCAGGTCTTCACCCTGAAATGTGCTGTCTTTGCAATCTTGGACAAGTTCGTTACCCTCTCTGAATCTCAGTTTCCTTCTTTCTCACACGGATAAAGATGTCTACTTGCAGGTTTCTTATAAAGATTGAACGAACTAATGTGTACTATGCAGAAAAAAAATTAGACAAACCTTCATTGTTATTATTATTATATTATTTGTTTTACACACTTCTATGAAGAGCCAGCTGTCTTGCCCTCTAGGAATCCATAAAAGTGTTCATGCATCCCAGCAATTGAATATACACATTGTATTAAGGAATTTCTTTGTGTCTTTCTTTACCAGCTAGACTGTGGGGTTCTTAAGGACACGGAGAGTCTTATTAGTATCTTTAAAATTACTTTACCATTTACAAGTATCTGGCATATGACAAATATTCATTGAATGACTGGGCCAATTGTGAGTATCAGGAAGTCTCCCAAATTAGAAAAATCTGAATTAATAATTTTTAGCCTACCACAGTCATGAGAAAAGTATGAATTCTTGAAAATTGCCTTCTTTTGATTCAGATTAATTCAGTAAATACTTATTGAGCATCTACTGTGCACCAGACACACATTCCCTTACCCTCAAAGAGTCTGTGGTCTTACTGGAGAGAGAGACAGACACATACTCTACCAAATCAAAGACAGTCAGACTGAAAAGTACCATTTAAATCAGCCTCACCACAGACTGCTGACTGACTTGTGGCTTCCTGACCAGCGTGGGCTCAATGTCTCTGGGACTGCCCATCAGTAAAGGATGTTGTATATGACATGAGTGGTAGCAATAAGGTGAATTCCCAGAAAAAGGGGTAGAGCTCAGAGTGGGGAGTCCTGTTTGTTGGTGTTTGAACTACACATACCTCTCTCTCCAGGGGCCCACCTTTCCTTCCCCTTTGGCTGGAACTGCATTGTTGTCACCAAGTTAACCTTTGCCCTAACACCTGCTCAGAAAGGGGAGTTACTTTTCCCCTTGGTGGGGCCCCTTATGGTTACTATCATCCCTTTCTTTATCCCCTACTCCCTGCCATGAGGAAGAGAATTTGACATTTCTCATATAAGCCCAAGAGGCGGAACTGGGAACTACATATAACAGCAGTCCCCAACTATTTTGGCACCAGGGACTGGTTTCATGGAAGACAATTTTTCCTTGGACTGGGGTCGGGGGAATGGTTTTGGGATGATTCAAGTGTATTACATTTATTGGGCACTTTATTTCTATTATTATTACATTGTAATATATAATTAAATAATTTTATAACTCACCATAATGTAGAATCAGTGGGAACCCTGAACTCATTTTCCTGCAACTAGATGGTCTCATCTGGGGGTGATGGGAGACAGTGACAGATCACCACACATTAGATTCTCATAAGGGGCATCAACCTAGATCCCTCACATGCACAGTTCACAACAGGGTTCACACTCCGATGAGAATCTAATGCTGCCACTCATCTGACAGGAGGCGGAGCTCAGGTGGTAATGCAAATAATGGGGAGTGGCTGTAAATACAGACGAAGCTTCACTTGCTTGCCCGCCACTCACCCTGTTGTGTGGCCCAGTTCCTAACAGGCCATGGACCAATACCATTTGGGGACCCCTGATACATAGGATGGCAAATTTTAGCTCAATATAAGAAAAATTTTCTCATAGAAAGAACCATTTGAAATTGGAATAAGCTGCCTTGAGGAGTGAGTTCCCGCTTTGGGGAATGAGGTTTACAGAGACTAGATGAACACTAGGTGTGGACTGAGTCAAGCATCTTATGGGTACTAGGATTGACTAGAGCAGAGTTTCTCCAGCGTTCACATCACTGGGCATCTTGTTGCATTGCAGATTCTGGTTAGGTAGATCTGGGGCAGGGCCTACCTAAACGGATTCTGCATTTCCAGCAAGCTCCCAGGTGATGCTGATGCTGCTGGTCTGGGGCCCACACCTTAAGTAGCAAGGAACAAGGGAACCTATTGGTAATTAGCAATCTATGAAATTAATAACTACTATTTTAAAATACTCGGTGCCAGGCACTGTGCCAAGGGCTTTACATGTGTTATTTTGTTTAATGTTGCTTAATAAATAAACTTGGAAGTACCTGGAATGGCTAACAGCAGATATAGAAAGCATGGAGCTCAGTCAAGAGCTATTAAAATGATCTAGATAGAAAAGATATTGAAGATCCTGGTCCAGAGGCCATGGGTATTGAGAGGGAGATATAAATGCAAGGAACATCACAGAGATAATAACGGAAGTTCTTGCAATGGATTAAATATGATGGCTCGGAGGGAAGGAATTGTTAGAGATGATTATGAGTGATGTGAAAGGCTGTAATATAATAGACAAGCTTAAAGAAGTGGGTGATTTGAAGGGGAAGGTAATGACTTGAGTTCTAGATAGAGAGGATACTTGCAAATATTCACTAAGTGCTCACTATATGCTAGGCATGGTTCCAAATACTTGACATGTACTAACTCGTTTACTTCTCATAACAACCCATAAGGCAGGTACCATTATTAGCACCATTTTACAAACGTGGAAACAGACCCAAAGTCACCCAGTTAATAAATGGTGATGGCTCACGCCTGTAATCCCAGCACTTTGGGAGGCTGAGGCGGGCGGATCACAAGGTCAAGAGATGGAGACCATCCTGGCTAACATGGTGAAACCCCATCGCTACTAAAAGTACAAAAATTAGCTGGGCATGCTGGCACGCACCTGTAGTCCCAACTACTTGGGAGGCCAAACAGGAGAATTGCTTGAACCCGGGATGCGGAGGTTGCAGTGAGCTGAGATTTCACCACTGAACTCCAGCCTGGTGACAGAGTGAGACTCCATCTCAAAAATAAATAAATAAATAAATAAGTGGTAGACCTCAGGTTTACAGCCAGGAAATCTAATTCCAAAGCTTTGATATGGTAGGTTTTAGATTTTGTAAAGTTCTTTTTTTTTTTTTGAGACGGAGTCTTGCTCTGCCACCCAGGCTGGAGTGCAGTGGCCAGATCCCAGCTCACTGCAAGCTCCGCCTCCCGGATTCATGCCATTCTCCTGCCTCAGCCTCCCGAGCAGCTGGGACTACAGGCGCCGCCACCTCGCCCGGCTAGTTTTTTGTATTTTTTAGTAGAGACGGGGTTTCACCATGTTCGCCAGGATGGTCTCGATCTCCTGACCTCGTGATCCGCCCACCTCAGCCTCCCAAAGTGCTGGGATTACAGGCTTGAGCCACCGCGCCCGGCCAGATTTTGTAAAGTTCTTTACTGTTGTTAGCTTCTTAATAACTCCCAACCTGTATATTTATTCTTAGCAGCTTACTCTTTCAGTACTTATATAATCATTTTTCACAGACCCTTGATCCTCTGTGTATCCATTTAACAGGTATTTATTGGGTGTCTCCTATGTACTAGGCTTGGTGCTGGAGATACAATGTTAAGCAAATATAGTTCATGCCCCCATGGTGCTTACAATTAATGGGAGGAGAAAAATCATGTAACTATCTGATTTCAGACTGTTGTGTCCTGCAAAGGGAAAGATTAGAATGCCAGAGGAGAACATGATCTAGAATGGAGGTAAAAAGGGAAGCTTCCTTCAAGAAATATTTGATCTGAGATCCAAAGAATGAGTAGATCTTAACCAGGTGAAGATGAGAAAGCATGAGCGCAGACCTAAATGTAGCTCTATTATTTCATTCTATCACTCTCTCTCCCTGACTCCTTCTTCCCTGGTTCCCGCTACCTCCCAACCCCTCCCTCTTGCTCTAAGCAGAGATGTCTATGCCTGGATAGCTAAAATGCACAGGAATCCAACAGTGTCTTTAGATGTTCATACCACACAAGGATTAGGAGTGTGATCTGTCTGTCACATCTCTAACCCCAGTAGTTATAACATTCCTTGCCACAGAATAGGTGCTCAATAAATAGTTGTTGAAAGAAGTAATTAGTTAATTTGGTGCACAGAAAATAGGAGAGAGTTATAGAAAAGCTAGTTCATCTCAGGACGAGAAGAAACTTTCTAACAATTAGAGACGTCCGGAGATGGAAGGCATCCTGTTATAAGAGAAATATCTCTGGACTTAGAGTGAAAGAAAATAGCCCCTTGCTAATTTTGACTATGGGCAAATTACTTAATTGAGCCTTACTCTCCATACCTGTTAGTTAAAGATAATCTTTGTCCTGCCTAATTCACAGGATTGTTGTGAGAGTGAGATAAAATAATCTAAATAAGCTAAGTAAAAGAGTGTTACATAAAGTGCTATTAAATATATTTGTATTGTTAAGGCATAATATTATAGTTAACTCCCAGTCCAGCCACTACCTGACACTCTCTTTATGGTAACTTGTGGTAGAGATTCTTGTCTTAGATGGGAATTTGAACTAAATAACTCAAACCCTTTCCAATCTATATATACAATGATTATGACATATAAGTCAATTACTTAACCATTTCTGTATGTTATGTTTTAAAGTTTTGAATATATAATGCCAGAGTTAAAATACTGAAGCATTCTATGAAAATTATATAGACCAAAATGCAAGAAATATTAAGAAGCTTGTTTTGTTTAATGGTGGACAAAGACCTTAAACTAAAATCTTCCGTGTATAATTCTCTAGGAAGAGGGATAGTCCAAATGCCTTATTTCCCCCCGAATTTATGAACTCTGTATATCAGCTCCGTAGCCATGTTTACCAAGCTACAAGAAGAAAGGAGATCCCTTTAACTAAAATGTCAGTGATTAGGTTTTAAGGGATTTCAAATTACTAGGGAAGGACCCAGACACTTAGTGACTCCCTAGTGATTTTAAAATCTTCTTGGCTGCTGGCAGTAGTTTGCATGGAGACTGAATATTATCTCAGCCCTTTTGAAAAAGTAAAGAAGCTACAAATCCAGTGGCTGTTCAAAACAACAAAGAAGGGTTGAGGTGCCTTTGGCTTCTAACAGGAGTGTCTCTGAATTCCTCAAGGAATTCCAGGCCTAGAGTTGATCCAGCTGGCAGGAGGTATCGATCTCCACTTGAATTCACTGAATAAATAATGGTTGCCATAGTTATTGAGCAGTCGCAACTGGTTGGAGAGCAGGGAAAACTCTGCAGTACCTTCTGGGAGTTTGGCCATGAGAAAGTCTGGTTACAAGGTTCCACAATTAGCCCCCTCCCCAAATCCAGCCAACATATTGCTCAGTTCCTGTATCCTGATGATGAATATGAGATCTTGAATGTTATGTAAGACATGAGACACTGAAAGGAAGGGAAAGCTTAAGTCAATGGACTGGTATTTATTCTGAGAAAGGCGACTCTCCCTAGGTTATGAATCTAATTGGATATTTCTCACTATTAATTGAATTTAGTATCAGCAAGGTGATGTTTGATCATGTTATAACTACTCAAGGACTTCACAAAGGACGAAATCCATCTTGTTCTATTTTAACATTATTATACAAAGAGCACAACCTGGACATTTTAAAAGAAAGGAAAAAGTTATCCCCAAACTCCATAGGTATTTTCATGTTTATATTTTCTTTCACCCTTCTTTATATGAAGAAATAATATTTGCGTAGATGGAATCACAGCTTTAGTATTTAATATTCTACTCTTTATTTAATGTTGTAAACATTTTTTTATTTTGCTTCACGGCCTTCATATTTGTTCTGTTTGATGTCTCCAGAATCTTCCCTTCAATATACCATTATTTACTTAACAGTTCTCCTATTCTTCAGCCCTTTGCCTTTTTCCAATTTTTTTGCTTGCTTTTGTTTTGTTTTGTCTTGGTAATAGATAATACTGAACCAAATGTCTCCATGTATACAGTTTCATTCTTCTGTTAAATGTTTCCTTTGGATAAATTCCCAAGGGTGGGATTACATGGTCAGAGGCTATGGACGATTTATAGCTCTTGAAATTTATTGCCAAATTTACAGCGTGTTCTTTTGTTTTGGGGAGAAAAATAAAACTTTAGGCAGAACACCACTGCATGCAGGATTCTCTTAAAATTCACTCTCAGGTGCTTCTTCTGAGACTGAAACATGGAGCCTATGTATTTAATGAAGATAAGCTGTAGGAGACAGATCTGCACCTGGGCTGATTAGCTAATAGTTTCTCAGGGAAAGCAAAATGATGCACTGCAAAGCTTAGAAATTAGGCCACTAATTGCCTTTTGTTAGACCTCATAGTTGCCAGCCACTTGCCCACTGGCAAGCATTGTCTTTGGTTCTGATTATTCCACGTGTATAGCTCTCTACAGTTGACAGACCACTTTTCCATAACATTATCTTAATTGAGCCACAACAGTCCATGGAGTTGGTTTTTATTATCATTTCACTTTTTCTTTCAATTTATTACATAACATTGAAGACACACAGGAAGAATACAGCAAAGGCTGTGTATCTGCCACCCAATAATTCTGATTTTCCTGTGAAGACATTGAGTCTTAGAGAAATTAGGTCACCCAGCTAGTAAGTGACAGAACCAGAACTAGAACCCAGGTCTAACTCCAGGGCCAGTGCCCTTCTCTTTATAGCATATTGCACTGAGACAAGATGCCTGCAACTTACAATCCACGGAGATGCCGCTGGCAATCTTCATGGTTGTATTTTGATATTATAACATATCAGGCCAGGTGCAGGAAGGAGTGTGTGCCTGTAATCCCAGCACTTTGGGAGGCCGAGGTGGGTGGATCACTTGAGGCCAGGAGTTTGAGACCAGTCTGGCTGATATGGTAAAACCCTGTCTCTACTAAAAATACAAAAATTAGCCAGGTGTGGTGCACACACTTGTAATCCCAGCTAATTGGGACGCTGAGGCAGGAGGATCTTTTGAATCCAGAAGGTGGATGTTGCAGTGAGCTGAGATTTCACCACTGCACTACAGTCTGAGTGACAGATTGAGACTCTGTCGAGAGGGAAAGAAAGAAAGAGAGAGACCAGAGGGAGGGAGGGAGTGGGGGAAGGAGGGAAGGAGTGAGGGAAGGAGGGAGGGAGGGAAGGAAGGAAGGAGTGAGGGAAGGAGGGAGGGAGGGAAGGAAGGAAAGAGGGAGGGAGGGAAGGAAGGAAGGAAGGAAGGAAGGAAAGAAGGAAGGAAGGGACAGACACACATCAGAACCCAGACCTTTGGGGCCTTACAGATAATTAAGTTCAACCTTCTCCTTTTACAGGGCCCCAAAGAGGGAGGAACTTCCCCAAATCATACACAACTAGCCAAACTGAGGATAATGCAAATTTTCTGGTTCCCAGGCCTCTTATTTGGGACAAGAGAAAAGTATCTGGATAATTCTTCATTTTTCTGATTGGCTTTTGCTTCAAGGAAATAACTTTACTTTTTTTTTTTTGAGATGGAGTCTCGTTCTGTTGCCCAGGCTGGAGTGCAGTGGTGCTATCTCGGCTCACTGCAAGCTCCGCCTCCTGGGTTCACGCCATTCTCCTGCCTCAGCCTCCGGAGTAGCTGGGACTACAGGTGCCCACCACCACGCCCACCTAACTTTTTGTATTTTTCATAGAGATGGGGTTTCACCGTGTTAGCCAGGATGGTCTCAATCTCCTGACCTCGTGATTTGCCTACCTTGGCCTCCCAAAGTCCTGGGGTGACAGGCGTTAGCCACCGCACCCGGCAGGAAATAACTTCTCTAACAAAAATGTCTCCAACTTAAAAAAATTAATTTAGAGCTAGCCATGGTAGATCATGCCTGTAATTTCAGCACTTTGGGAAGCTGAGGCAGGACGATCACTTGAGTCCAGGAGTTTAAGACCAGCCTAGGCAACATAGTGAGGCCCTGCCTCTAAAAAAAATAATTTAAAAATCAACCAGGTATGGTGGTGCATGCCTATAGTCCTAGCTACTTGGGAGGCTGAGGCAGGAGGATCACTTAAGCCCAGGACTTCCAGACTACAGTGAACCATGATTGCACCACTGCACTGCAGCCCAGGCAACAGAGCAAGACCATGACTCAAAAAAAAAAATTAATTTCGTAAAAATTAGAAACTATTGCCTGATTTCCCATTAGAAGGATGTCTTCCATCTCTCAAGGATTATGATTTTACATGTAAATATACTGAGAGAAGAAAAATTTGAGATAACAGAGGACAAGCTCTTCCCTTAGAAATGAGGCTCTGAGGCCAAGCACAGTGGCTCATTCCTGTAATCCCAACACTTTGGGAGGCCAAGGTAGGAAGATCACTTGAGGTCAGGAGTTTGAGGCCAGCCTGGCCAATATGGCGAAACCCCATCTCTACTGAAACTACAAAAAATTAGTTGGGCATGATGGTGCCCACCTGTAGTCCCAGCTACTCAGGAGGGTGAGGCAGGAGAATTGCTTGAACTGTGGGGAGGTGGGGGGGGAAGTAGGGGAGCAGTGAGCCAAGATCGCACAAGAAGCCAATATTTGCCTCAGAAAACTGGGTTCTCATCCCAGCTTTTAGCAGCTGAGTGACTTTGGGAAATTCATTTAACCTTATACATAAAATAGATCATAGTATTTAACATGGAGATCATTTTATATATTGTTTTGTAAAATATGAGATACTGGTATTTGTGTCTTGATACATTATAAAATGCCTGTACCACATCCTTCTGAGCTTCCTCCCCTTCTCTTTGACTTTTCCATCTCCACAGCAGGAGGACATGTGTATTTTGTACAGAGTGCCAGGTGTATGTCAATAGGGGTTTCAAGTTGGGGGGAACAAAACAAGGAAAAGAAAAGCTGAATTCTTCTCAGTGCTGGTTAGCATGAAAACACAGGAATGCACTTTGCTATGTTGGGTCTTTTCGAGCAGCCCTTGCATTAGCAAATGGAAGTTACAGCCTCCCCACCTCCCTTAAGTGAGTCTGTCAAGATAGAAACATTAATTCATTTGCCTGGATGTGTTTCTGTGTCACTCTGAAAAATAGTTGCCTACTGACAGGGCTTTGTGAGTCCTTAGTAGGACAATGTATGCAAAATAATAACCACCCTGCCATTCATTCCATGTGGCTGTGTGCCAGGAACTGTGCTTCCCTTGTGTTACTTACCTAAGCTGGCTATCCCAGAAACCCCGAATTGGGTATGATCATTTTCTTCATCTCATAAGGAAATGGGTGCTCAGAAGTAAAGAGACTTACTCTAGGGCGCACAGCAAGTAAGTATTGGGACTGGGATTCAAACCTTGGTGTTGTTTAACACCAAAGGCCATGAGCTACCTCTAACAGGGAGGGCACTTTGATTGTTAAGAAGCCACCCAAAGTGGCAGAATGAGATGCAGACCTCAATTAGGGATTCAAAGTGTCTTAAGATGTATTTGCCTCCTAAACTCCTTGCTCTTCTCTATCCCTCTGCAGAAAGACATGGGTTAAAAGAACCAAAGAGAGTCGAGGAGCTATGCAACAAGATCACAAGCAGTTTAAAAGACCACCAGAGTAAGGGACAGGCTCTGGAGCCCACCGAGTCCAAGGTCCTGGGTGCCCTGGTAGAACTGAGGAAGATCTGCACCCTGGGCCTCCAGCGCATCTTCTACCTGAAGCTGGAAGACTTGGTGTCTCCACCTTCCGTCATCGACAAGCTCTTCCTGGACACCCTACCTTTCTAATCAGGAGCAGCCTGAGCAGTGAGCCGCCTCTTCTCCTAGCACCTGCTTGCTACGCAGCAAAGGGATAGGTCTGGAAACCTATCATTTCCTGTCCTTCCTTAAGAGGAAAAACAGCTCCTGTAGAAAGCAAAGACTTTTTTTTCTGGCTCTTTTCCTTACAACCTAAAGCCAGAAAACTTGCAGAGTATTGTGTTGGGGTTGTGTTTTATATTTAGGCATTGGGGGATAGGGTGGGAGGGGGGTATAGTTCATGAGGGTTTTCTAAGAAATTGCTAGCAAAGCACTTTTGGACAATGCTATCCCAGCAGGAACAAAAAAAAGGATAATATAACTGTTTTAAAACTCTTTCTGGGGAATACAATTATAGTTGCTTTGTATTTAAAAACAAGAACAGCCAAGGGTTGTTTGCCAGGGTAGGATGTGTCTTAAAGATTGGTCCCTTGAAAATACGCTTCCTGTATCAAAGGTACGTATGTGGTGCAAACAAGGCAGAAACTTCCTTTTAATTTCCTTCTTCCTTTATTTTAACAAATGGTGAAAGATGGAGGATTACCTACAAATCAGACATAGCAAAACAATAATGGCTGTTTGCTTCCATAAACAAGTGCAATTTTTTAAAGTGCTGTCTTACTAAGTCTTGTTTATTAACTCTCCTTTATTCTATATGGAAATAAAAAGGAGGCAGTCATGTTAGCAAATAACGCATGCTAATATTCCTAGCAGAGGCTGGGTTCACCTTTCCTGTAGATCCTTTCTGAGGTATGGCCTATCCAAGATTTTTAGGCCATTCCTGATGGAACCAGATCCCTGCCCTGACTGTCCAGCTATCCTGAAAGTGGATCAGATTATAAACTGAATTACATGTAACTGTTTTGGTTGTGTTCTATCAACCCCACCAGAGTTCCCTAAACTTGTTTCAGTTATAGCAACTGACTAGTATATTCATTCAGAAGCTCCATAAGTCAGTCGAGTATTTGATCCCTAGATAAGAACATTCAAATCAGCAGGAACTGGGTCATACAGGGTAAGCACCAGGGACAATAAGGATTTTTATAGATATAATTTAATTTTTGTTATTTGTTAAGGAGACAATTTTGGAGAGCAAGCAAATCTTCTTTTTAAAAAATAGTATGAATGTGAATACTAGAAAAGATTTAAAAAATAGTATGAGTGTGAGTACTAGGAAGGATTAGTGGGCTGCGTTTCAACATTCCGTGTTCGTACTCCCTTTTGTATGTTTCTACTGTTAATGCCATATTACTATGAGATAATTGTTGCATAGTGTCCTTATTTGTATAAACATTTGTATGCACGTTATATTGTAATAGCTTTGCCTGTATTTATTGCAAGACCACCAGCTCCTGGAAGCTGAGTTACAGAGTAATTAAATGGGGTGTTCACAGTGACTTGGATACACCAATTAGAAATCAAATAAGCAAATATATATATATATAAATATAGCAGGTTACATATATATATTTATAATGTGTCTTTTTATTAACCATTTGTACAATAAATGTCACTTCCCATGCCGTTATTTTATGGTTCATTTGCAGTGACTTTTAAGGCAGTACTGTTTAGCACTTTGATATTAAAATTTTGCTTATGTTTTGCTAAATTCGAATAATGTTTGAAGATTTTTAGGTCTAAAAGTCTTTATATTATATACTCTGTATCAAGTCAAAATATCTTTGGCCATTTTGCTAAGAAACAAACTTTGAATGTCAAACTGATGTAGTTTTTGTTAGCTTTAAATCATTTTTGCTTTAGTCTTTTTAAAGGAAAAATAACAAAACTATGCTGTTTATATTGTCATTAAATTATACAATCAAACAAATGCCAAATGAATTGCCTAACTGCTGCAAAGTATAACCCAGATAGGAAATCATATGTTTTTTTCCAAGAGTCATTCTAATATTTGATTATGTGTTATGTTTATGTGTGCTTTTATGAAAGATTGTTATTTTTATATATCAAGATGATAGAACGTGGAATGTTAGAATTTTGAAATGTTAGACTTGGAAGGGGCCTGGCCTGTCAACTAGTCCAACCCCTAAAATTCATAGAGGAGCAAACTGGGGCCCACTGAAGGGTGAAGAGTTCATCAAAGTCAAACAGCTAGTAACAGAATCAAGACTAAGACCTAATTTACCTTTCCATAGTCTTTTTTTTCTCAACTTACTCCATCTATATTAAATCAGGCTTTTAAACATAACCACTAATATTTGCCAGAAGATAACCATGAGTAAAGTATACTTTGGCATTAATTTTTTGAGCTTATATGCAAACATAATAAATATTATTAAGTATCAGGAAAGCTAACATTTCATACAAGATAGCTTCAGACCAAATTCAAATTGAATTTGAATAAATTAGAAATACTGTGCATACATAACCTTCTTGTGCACCATGAGTATTTGGAAAGTTAATCCTTGTTTTTGTCATGTCTATAAAGGAAGAACAAAACAAAACAAAAACAGAGCCCTAGAGAAATGCCGTTACTTTTTATTTTTACACCCATCAGATTTAAGGAAAAGACTTTTTAGCCATTATAATCTAGTGGTTGGAAGGAATGAAGAAGCTTTTTTAGTAATAGGTCCAGATATGAGTGCTAAAAATAAAGATGATAGCATGTTCTTCTGTCTTCCATAGTTATTACAACTATGAGAGCCTCCCAAGTCATCTATCAACTCAACTCCCCCTTTTTTTTTGTCTGAATGTTGCACATAAGTTTATACAGAGTGGATGACCACACTAGCACAGAAGAGGACAACATGTATTAAAGCAGGTGATTCCTCCCCTTGTGGGAGAGCTCTCTCAGTGTGAACATGCCTTCTGTGGGCAGAAATCAGGAAGCCACCAGCTGTTAATGGAGAGTGCCTTGCTTTTATTTCAGACAGCAGAGTTTTCCCAAGTTTCTCTGCTCCTCTAACAGCATTGCTCTTTAGTGTGTGTTAACCTGTGGTTTGAAAGAAATGCTCTTGTACATTAACAATGTAAATTTAAATGATTAAATTAAATTACATTTTATCAATGGCTACTGGTGTATTGAATAAGCATGCTTCATTTAACAGTTTTCTCTTAATTATTATGTAATAGTATTTGCTGTGAACTCTTAAGCACATCCCCAAAATTGATTTTTAAAGGCTTAGTAATGCTGAAAAATTAATAGGATTTCTGAATTGGATATATATTAAACCTTACTGATTGAAAAGAAGGACATTCTAAATTCAATAACCATTTATTGACTACTTCCTAGGGGCAAACCACTGCTGAGTGCTTTGAGGAGATACAAACATGCACAGTGTGTGAAACTCCCATTTTTCTTTCAACTGTATATAATGTAAATGGAGCTAAAATTTGTTGGCTAAAAGTGTTCTTTAAAGGTAAGAAAGATTCATTTTTATATCAAGACAATATGATACAGTTTGTGAACCAACATTTCCAAGAATCAGGGTTATAGTTCTCCAAGATGGATGTGTGCTCTCTGCCTTTTTGTTTGAGCCATCACTACTACATTACTTAGAAACCCCTTCTTTATGGGTAATACTTATTCAACTCTACCCAAAACATCATGTGTTCTGAGTTAGTGCAAATATGCTTTTTGTGTGTTGACGACTCAAAAGTGCAGGAGTTCTCATGACTTACTTCATCAGTTCATGCATAAAGTATTGTCTGTGACATCTAAGTACAGATGAATGGATAAACAAAATGTGGTATATAAATACAGCGGAATATTATTCAGCATTAAATTATAAATATATTTTTGTGTACTGTGCAGACACAGTACTTGGATGTCACAGACAATACTTTATGCAAGTGTTTGGTTTAGGAGCCAAACACTTCCTCCTGCTTCTCAACAGGACCTTCACTACTCAATCATAAACTATGATTAGTAAGAAAAGAAAGACAGCTATAGTGGAGTGCCATCTGACATAAATTCAAATGTAGGTGCTTTTATCAATAAAAAACAAAACAAATATAAGTGCTTGGCTATAATAAAAAATAAATAGGAGAGGGTTAAGCCCCTCTTCAAGGGACAATAAGGACAAAGGTGTGGTTTGAATGGGGAGGGTCCAGGAAGAACAGGGCTAAATAAAGGGGCACTTGCCTGTGGTTGAATTCCTATAGGTTAAATGCAAAGATAAACACAAGCAACTAATTTCTGACTTTAAATTGTGGTAAAATACACATAACACAAAATCGACCATCCTAACTGTTTTTAAGTGTACAGTTCGGGAGTGTTAAGTACATCTACATTGTTGAGCAAGCAATTTCCAGAACTCTCTTTTCGTCTTGTAAGACTGAAACTCTATACCCATTAACCCCCCATTCCCCCTTCTGCAGCCCCTGGCAACTACCATTCTACCTTCTGTCTCTATACATTTGACCACTCATGTAAGTAAAACCATACAGTATTTGCATTTTTATAACTGGCTTATTTCACTTAGCATAATGTCCTCAGGTCCATCCATGTTGTATCATGTGCCAGAATTCCCTTCCTTTTTAAGACTAAATAATATTCCATGGTATTTGCATACTACATTTTGTTTATCCATTAATCCATCAATAGGCATTCGGGTTGCTTCCATCTCTTGACTATTATGAATAATATTGCTGTGAACATGGATGTGCAAATATCTCTTCAAATCCTGCTTTCCATTATTTTGATTGTTGACTTTTGAGCTTAAGTGTGATGTAAGTGCTTTTCAAGAATAATCTTGGTTTTATGTGGGGTTTTTTTGCCTTAGGCACTGATTTCAGAGCCTCCTCATTTCTTTATCTCAGGAGGCATCTGAGGTTGCTCCATGAACAAGGCTGTTTATAAACCTTTGTTCCAGGGCTAGGCTGAAAACTGAAAGGACTAAAATCTAAGAGGCTTAAGTAGTTTATCACCTTTTCTGAACACTCTTCTAAGAAGGCCCATCCTTTGCCTGACCAGTTGAAAATCCCATCAGTTTCAAAGAAGGTTTTTGCACCTTCTATTATTTACCATCCCTCACCATGAACAAAATTCTTCATGAAATGCATCAGCAAAGTCTTCCTCAGGGTTGTCTCTGAGTTGCACTGTGACACTGACATGGGCAATGCTTGTTTTGTTTGGCTTTCATTGCAAGTTCACTGTCCTTCCTGTTTTAGTTTTTCTGTCTCTGTCTGACTCATTTCATGGCTCCATCAGTGAGCCCAGGGATCATCATCCCCTTCTCTAATTACCTCCTGTGGTGTTGGCCATCTCCCATGCTGGGCCTCTAAGGGTACTTGATTTGAGGGGAAGAGAAGACAGACCTAATGTTACTAAACCAAACTCGGATCCGCTCACTCAGTGCACAGAAAAAGCCAAACACTGACACTGGGATTTGCAGTGATAGAAAGTGAGGCATTTATCGCAGGGTGCCAAGCAAGGGGATTGGGCAATTAACACTTAAGACCCGAATTCCCTGATGGCTTACAAGCAAAGGTTTTTAAAGGGAGGGGTACATTTCAGGACAGCAGAAGTTACAGGTAAAATTGTAAGTCAAACATGGAGATTATACATTGGTTTGGCCTGAAAAGATGAGCTATCTTGAAGTGGGGGCTTACAGGTCATGAGGTGGATTCAGAAATTTTTTGATTTGCAATTGGTTAAGGAAACAAGGTTTTGTCTAAAAACTTGGGTTCAGCAGAAAGGAAGGTTAATGTTTGGCCTGTGGATGTGACTCTTATCCAGGTCCCACAGGAAGAAACTTAGAACAAAGAATGGTGGCCAGTGTTCAATCTTCAGGTCCTCTTTACCTAAGGTCTCCCTGACAATGGCCAGCATTTTTCATCAGTGGGAGTCTTGGTTTCTAATAAACAACTCAAGAACATATGTTAAGGTGTTATATTTTAGTTTCTAGAGGGAACTAAAACACCTTGTGAATCTAACTTGCTTGAGATTATTGTTTATGCTATTCCTTTTTTTTTTTTTTTTTTCTTATGGGATTGCTTATTTATTTCTCAGGGATAGCTGGGTACCTGGACTTTCCCTTGAAGAGATTCAAAATTTTTCCTTTATTTTCACTCTTGGGGGGCCCATTAGGCCCCTAAGAAGGACCCCTGCTTTGTCTCACTAACATTTATGAATAATCTATGGTGTATGCCAGATATTCTAGTAAACCATTTCATCTATGCCCTCATTTAATGGTTACTACTTCTAGGAAGGAGGTGATATCCTCTGTCTGAAAATGAGGAAAGAGGCCAGGAGAGATTAAGTACCTAGCAGCAGGACCTCACAGCTAGTAAGTGGATTTGAACACAGGTCAATATGACTCTACTGCCCCTGGCTGCATTCGTGGATCTGTGATTAGACCCCCGTTCCTTCCCAGGACACAGGGGTCCTCTATTCTCAGTTCCTTGCTCATCAACAATGGTAAGAACTCTACCCGAGCAACGCAGCTACTATCCAATACTCTGACTCAATTTCATCATTCCTGCCTGTCATACGTATCAACTGTCTTGTGAATTCTTCAAACTTCTTGCCTCAACAGGTCCCCACCATTGTCCCCACAGTACTCAAAGCTTGTCCCTCACCAGCCTCAGTACCACTTAGTCTTTAATAACGAGGCCCTGCTGCACTTTTGGAATCCATTTCTAGTCCTTTCATCTCTAAACACAAACATTCCCTATCCTCAGAGTGGGCTTCAATCATTCAACCCCTCATGACTCTTTTCTGCTTCCAGCCAACCTCCCAATTTCCAGGTGATTTAAAACTTCCACTCAGGCTCTGTAGTCCACATCTTCCAAGTTGTTCTCCTTTGGACTCTGCAACCACCTCTCTGTCCCCTTCCAGTTACTTTCATAAACCCCACAAAGTCATCACCCGCCAGATCTGCCTTTTTTATCCCTGAGAAAAGATGCCAGAACAAATGCAGAGAAGCAGGCAATCCTTGCTCATCTCAGAGCCATTTCCTTCCTGGTAGCCTGGCCTCCATCTTACCCTTTGAATTTACGTGTCCACAAAAACACTTTCTACCTTTTGTTCCTAAAACTGTAGTTTCTTCCCCCCAGCCCTTTCTTCCCTTGCTCATTTTCTCCTGCCAGTTTTTAATCAATTGCTCAGAACTACATAAAGGTATTTTAAGTATAAATACACACACACACGCACACACACACTATCCTAACATAGCTGCTTACATGCTTCCTCGTCCATATATACATATTCAGGGGATTTTTCCTTATTTTAAAAAAAGGATACATCTTTATATTTTTATTTTTGCTTTTCACATTGTCAAGATTCTACAGGAAACTAAAAGAATATGAAGTTGAAAATATAAAACTGATTAAAAAGAAAAAAGTGAAATATTTCATACATACAAAAGTGAAATTGATTTTATATTTTTGAGACAGGGTCACACTCTGTCACCCAGGCTAGAGAGCAATGGTGCAGTCATGGCTCATTGCAGCCTTGACCTTCTAAGCTCAAGTAATCCTCACACCTCAACCTCTCAAGCAGGTAGGACTACAGGCACAAGCAACCACGCCCACCCCATTTTTGTTTGTTTGTTTATTTATTTATTTATTTTAGAGAAGGGGTTTTACCATGTTGCCCAGGTTGGTCTCAAACTCCTGGGCTCAAGTGATTCACCTGTCTTGGCTTCCAAAAGTGTTGAGATTACAGGCATGAGCCACCACACTCGATGAAACTGATTTTAAAGCACAAAATAATTGTTAAATATTTTATACATGTGAAAGAATAATAGAACAAACATATTTGAGCTTACCACCCAACTCAAGAACTATCGGAATCCCTGTGCCTCCCCAATCCCATTTCCCTCTTCCCTCCACCATTCTGAATTTTGGTTTATCATTATATATGTATATATTCCTAAGTAATTTCTTGTTTAAATTTACATGTCTTTGAGTTTTATATTTAGTATCATAAAGCATATATTATTTTGCAACTTGTTTTATCTATGATGTTGTATAGCTCTAATTTAATTTTTTCTGCTCTGTAGTACCTCTCTTAATACACGATAATTTCTCTATTCATTTTCCTGTCAAGGGATATTTAAGTTGTTTCCAGGTTCTTGCTATTACCAGCTATGACGTTATGAAATTTTTGTACACATCTCCTAATAAACACAGGAAATAATTTCTCTAGGCTAGGGGTTTTCAAAGTGTAGTCCTAGGATCAGCAGCATCAGCATCACCTGGGACCTTACTAAATGCAGATTCTCAGGCCCCACTCCAGAGTTACTGAATCAGAAACTCTGAGGAAGGGCCCAGCAATCTGTGTTTTAGAAGCCCTCCAGATAATTACGATGCATACCAAAGTTTGAGACCCACAGCTGTAGGCCAACCAAGAAGTAGAGTCGGTAGGATATGTGGCATACATGTTGTTTCCTTTACTAGATATATTAGTTTTCTTCAAAAGCAGTGCAGCAATTTACATTCTCACCAACAATGAGAATTCCTACTGTTTTACATCTTCCCCAAGACCTGGATTCATCAGAATTTTTTTTTTTTTGAGACCGAGTTTCACAATTGTTGCCCAGGCTAGAGTGCAATGGCACAATCTCGGCTCACCACAACTTCCACCTCCCAGGGTCAAGCAATTCTCCTGCCTCAGCCTCCCAAGTAGCTGGGATTACAGGCATGCAACACCATTCCCAGCTAATTTTGTATTTTTAGTAGAGATGGGGTTTCACTATGTTGGTCAGGCTGGTCTTGAACTCTTGACCTCAGGTGATCCACCTGCCTCAGCCTCCCAAAGTGCTGGGATTACAGGCATGAGCCACCATGCCCGGCCCAGGATTTTTTATTATTGTGAATCCAGTGGTTATAAAATGGCATCTTACTGTGCTTTGTATCTCACTTTTTACAGAACAAAGTCAATATACTCAAAACAACATCCTTACTTCTCAGAACTAGCTATCCTTTCCTTCCTTTTCCAGCTCCCCTACTTCTGAGATGGTGTAATTTCTACCATCTTGAGGGCTAGAAATCTGGGCACTCTGCTTCTCTGTCTTCCAGAAGGCAATGGACAGTAGCCTTCTAGTGACAACATCAGTACTGTCTGGCTCCAGAGAGTGGCGCTATGTATGAAAATTTCAACTTGGAGAAAGTCAAGGGTGGTATCATGATAGGTGATATTTTAGGATGACTTAGGTGTAGGGTTAGTCTTGGAATATGTCTCATTTGTATTGTAACCCATAGGTTGCTGGGGCCTCTTTTCCTTAGGATCCAGAAGGGATTGTTTTAAACACTTTGTTCCACAAACAGGGAGACTGAAAGTCCTCCTCAAGATATCTGTAAATTCTGCCAACTTTTATGTTAGCTCTAGCTTCAGGCTCCCACGTGTGTTTGATAGTAGCTCTGTTAACGCTTTTCTTTTTTTTTTTTTTTTTTTTTTTTCTGTACCACTGGTGTCATCTCTGTTTCTCATGTTGCTCTAGAAGTAGAATTCACATCTTTTCCAAAATTTCCACCCAAACATCATGAATAAGACTTTCCCAGGTTCTAGAAACCTATCTTAAGCAATGGCTGGTGACTTCTGACCCTTATTGTTCAACCGTCTCTCCATCCTTTCATTTGGAACGTGGATACCACTTTAGACTATGGAGATAAGGGTATCTTCTAAGAAGTGCAGCAAAGGAAGTTGGAAGGAATCAGCCCTGAGGATTTTATGGAGCAGAGCAACCCTACCCAAGCTGGATTGCGTATAAGTAGACTTTTCATGAGAAAAAAATTAAACTGCTTGTTAAACCACTGTTATTTTGAGTTTTTCCATTACTCAAACCTGAATTATATTCCAACTGAGACACACAGGATGCAAGAAACATGGTTTATCTACAGAATAGGTGAAAAAACAGTCAGGAGTATCAAGGATAGTGACTCAGTGTGAATCACTCATGTTTTGAGGCTACCAAAAAAAGCCAAAGACATCTTAGGTCACAATTATTTGTTTATTTATTCATCTTTTGATTCATTCAACCTTGAACCAGGCCCTGTGTTTCAGCTTCCTCACAGTCTCATAGACCCGATGATGCCTGTCCTCTCAAGGTCTTAATTCTTTCTATCTTGTGATTTTTCTCTTACTGCCTTCTAATTTCACCTTTACCCCTAATGACCTCATCTAGTATTTTCCAATTTCTATTCCTGAGAAAGAAAATCTGACTGATCTGGCTCAACTTGTCATGCGAGGCCACATTACAGATGCCTGGACAATCTGAGGAGCAGGTGTCCTTGGGTAGTCCCTGATCCAGTCAGCTGTGGTCCTTCAGAAAACATTGTGACTTGAATAGTTTCACTCTGGAGGGACTGAGAATATAAGGGCTGTAGGACTATAAAGTCTGGTATAGTAGGAAGCTTGACTTGACTCATGGGGCCAATTGCAGGGGGCATTCTGATTTGGTAGAATCAATCCTTCTTGATTTCCTTACTGCCTAGCACAATACCTGGTTCACTGGAAACCCTTAGAAAATGCTTGTTGAGTGAATTCGAGTTAGATATTCATTGATGGGAATAGGAGCTGGAAAACATGTCAAATTCCTAAGAGATAGATGATGTCATGATTTCCAAAATTGGTATCCAGAGCCAAAGTGTCAAGTTTCATCTTTTTCTCAACTTTAATGTAAAAGAAAGGGGTGGGGGGCAGAGAGAGAGAGAGAGAGAGAAAATCAACACAACCCCAAGGAAGGTTTGTTTTTTCCTTTCCTTCAGAAAGCAGCTGTCAGTTTAACTTATCCCAAAATACTGTCAGTGATGAGCATGACTGAAAATGCGTTTTATCTGTAATTAGAGAGATTACATTAAACACTATTATTTGCAGACACACATTGAATTAACCCTAATCGAGGCTAGCAAATAGTAGAGCCTGCCTATTTTTTGCCGCAAAATTTTTAGAAAATTGTGACAGTTGACACACAAGGGACAATGCTGACAAGATTTCTTTCCATCAAATGCCAGACAGTAATTGTAATTGCCTTTAAAAATGTTTTAAGCAGTTTCGTTAGTAAATCAGAAGTTGCCACAAATCATGCTTATAGTTTCTAAACATGGGGGTTGTTGACTGTGCATTCCAATATGAGTTTAATGAATTGATTTTCTGAGGAATTTAACTTTGCATCTGTTTTCAGGTGTAATTAATTCACTCTGATTAATGTGATTAGCATAGATATCAGTGGATTACAATGATACCCTCTATTTATTCACTTATTTTTAATCTGCCATACTGTCCACTGGGAAATGATAGAAGTGATTTTTGGGAAAACATCTTGCTGGTGGCTCTGATCACATTGGATTTCTGCAAAGCAGAATCCTGGAAGGAATTCACTGATTATTCACAGCCTGTGCAGCAATGTACTTTTGTTTGAGGGACTTATTAAAGTTTACACAGTCCCTGCCTTTAAGGAGCTTATAATCCAGAGGAGAAGATGAGACAAACATTCCAATGGAAGTCACTCACAAGGAAGAATGATTGTCCTCAGATTCTTCATTCTCTCAGTACCCCTCCCCAACTCTCTTAAAATAATGCTATTACTTAGTGTAAACTAATGCTTCCCGTTCTCCTAAGCAGTCTTATTCATGACTCTAATTACCACTCCCAAATCTATATCTCCAATTCAATCCTGTCTTCTGAGCTCCAGACCTCCAGGCTCCAGATGCCTCCTGATACCTTCACCTGGATATCCCAAAGGTACTTCAAATTAAACACACCAGACCCAAATTCATGACCTCCTTCCAAACTTGCTCCACCATTTGTTTCCCCAATCTCTATAAATGGCTCCTCCATTCAATCATCCAGGCCAAACTACTACTATGAGTCTCAGGACAGAAAGGCCATTTATTTATTAAGTCCTCAAACTTCAATGTTCATCTTTAATGTTCACTGGAATCATCTGAAAAGCTTGTTATTATTATCATTATTTTGAGACGGAGTCTCGCTCCGTTGCCAGGCTGGGGTGCAATGCCACGATCAGCTACTGCAACCTCCACCTCCTGGGTTCAAGCAATTCTCCTGCCTCAGCCTCCTGAGTACCTGGGACTACAGGCGTGTGCCACCACGTCCAGCTAATTTTTGTATTTTTAGTAGAGATGGGGTTTCACCATGTTGGCCAGGATGGTCTTGATCTCTTGACCTCGTGATCTGCCCACCTCGGTCTCCCAAAGTGCTGGGATTACAGATGAAAAGCTGATTAAAACAGTTTCTTGATATCCGAGACCACATATTCTGATTTGGTGATCTGAAGTGGGGTCCATGAATTTGTTGGGAAAGGGATCACATTTGGAGAACCATTACCCTAGAGAATGTAAAGAATGAAGGCACATTTCCATAAACCACTGTATTAGTCTGTTTTCACACTGCTAAAAAGAATTAACTGAGACTGGGTAATTTATGAAAAAAGGAGGTTTAATTGACTTACAGTTCTGCAGGCTTCACAGGAAGCATGGTTAAGCCTCAGGAAACTTACAATCATGGCGGAAGGCAAAGGGGAAGCAAGCACATCTTTACGACGGCAGAGAAGAAGAGAGCGTGCGAAGGGGGAAGTGCCACACACTTTCAAACAACCAGATCTCCTGAGGACTCACTCACTATCATGAGAACAGCAAGGGGGAAGTTCATCCCATGATTCATCACCTCCCACCAGGCTCCTCCCCCAACATGTGGGGATTACAATTCAAGATGAGATTTGCATGGGGACACAGAACCAAACCATATCAGCCACCAAATCATTACTATATGAATTATTGCTGGAGGATAAAGGCCCAAATCATTACTATGTGAATTATTGCTGGAGGATGGAAACAGGAAGCAACTCTGCTCTGGGTAGAGCATCTATGCATCACCCAGAGGCAATATGAATTAAAGAAACAGCTAGTGATTTAATTATTCCTTCATCCATCAATTATGTATTGAGTCCCTACCTTCTCCTAAGCACAGTGCAAAGCACTGAACCAGATTCTGAGATATAATGCTGAGTAAAACCATGACACAATCCATGTTTACAGTCTAGTTTTAAGTGAGCTCAGGCAATTCACTGAGCCTCAGCTGTCTTATCTGTAAAACTGAGATACTAATATCACTGTGTATAGACTTTACGGCAGATATCAAATAGAAGTCTATGTTAAGTGCCTAGTTCAGTGCCTGGCACACTGATTCTCTAGAAGGATACTTAATGAATGGTAGTTAGTTCGTATTGTTTTTATGTTAGAATTATTCACTTTAAAGTGCTATGCAAGTGCTAATTGTTTTTATTATCTTTAGCATTATGTCATAGACTCCCTTAATGAACTTACCCAGGTAACTGACTAGACTTAAACAATTTTGAGAAAGGATCTCAAGCAACTGAAGACAAGTTGGAATTCTGAGAGTTGTAGAACCCTCAGTTTCTTTCATTCTCTAAGATTATTAGGGCTTGGGATTTAATAGTAGTTTCCAAACTTTCCTCCAAAAACCAATTTTCCCAAATTAGTATATTGTTTGATTAATTGTAAATCTTCCAGATGAATTTGAAATGGTACAGAAGCCAAGAGGATTGACAAAATCTGATCCTCCCCACTAGATTCTAGGATTTCAAGCATCTCCTTGGAAGAGAAACAGATGGGGATAAAAAGAAAACTCCTCTTTGTTATTAGAGGTGCAGTGAGGTACAGCCACACAATGGAATACTATAAAGTCTTTGAAAATAGGCTTATTTGAATTTGTTGGCATGGAAAAAAAAGTCAAAGATAAAAGGCATATTACACAGCATGTATATCATTTTTGATTAAAGAAAAAGCACAGGATTATTTATTTATGTGTATGTATGTAGACAAATCCCAGAAAGATATACAGCCAATTGTTAACAAAATTTATTTCTCTGTGGAATAATTATGACTACTCTCCAAAAATTAATCAGTATTTTCTAGATTTTATTCAATGACTAAATATAACTGGTATAATAAGCATATAGAAAAGAGAAATAATGAGTCCACAAGCCCTACAAAGAAACTGTGGGTGCCCTCAGGCAAAGTTAGTGAATCTTGGCTGCATATTATTATAGTATCACCTGGGGAGATTTAAAAATATCTAAATGGAAAGGCTGCCCCCAAGACTTTTGAACTGAATCAGAATCTCTGGGGCTGAAACCAAAGCTTTAGTACTTTTTTAAAGCTCCTGGGATGTTTTCAACATGTGATCAAGTTTGCAAACCACTGTCTCAGGAGAGCTTTCTTTGCCTTTCCTTGCTCTTCGTAGATCCCCTTGGGACCCTGGCTTATAGGGGGCTTCCATGGGTCCCCACAACCAAGCTAGTCCCAGGACAGACATCAGTATTCCTTGACTCCCAGTATCAACATAGTTTACTCAGTTTTCATAATAATTTTGAAGTAGATCAGATATAGAAATTACTTTGGCCCCTGGACAGATATATGAGAAAAGATGGAAAGAGGATAGGAGTTAGACTGTCTGGGTTCTTACTGAGGTCTATCATGCAACAGCTGT